>NC_069500.1:1290904291-1291106791 GCF_027579735.1 Bombina bombina | reverse complement strand
ATATTGTGATGATTTTCAGACTTCTAACCAAGCCCCACATTGTCAGAAGTATACACGCATTTACAGACTACTGCTGGCTCCTGTTTATGTTATGTCTTTTCACATGCAGGGAATTAGGGGAGGGGGGAAGTTTCTGTTCTTTTTGTTTTACCAGCCCCCATCACTGGGTGTTCCAGTCAACCTCATCAACTGTGCTAGACTGGTAGCTTCTAAGTACGTTTTTACAAGGTTTTATACTGGATTTTTATATCATTATCTGTGCATATTCTTCTTTATAGTAGTGTCTATTACATTACATGTCTATGACAATTGGTGTGTACTGTCCCTTTAAAGTGAAACATTTAAATCTCACACACAAAAACATGTAAAATGGTGGATAACCCCTACTGCATTAGGAACAAATAATAACTAGATGGTATAAGGATTTTAGAAGTGCACTGAAAAAACAGCCCAATGAATGTAAATTGCTGTCAAAAGTAAAGCATGCTTAAAAACAATAAAAAATGCCAACACACATCCAGGTTCAATATGGTTAATATAGAATATCATAAGTGAAGGTAGGCCAATTAGTACAAAATATTTTAAGTTCGGCCTTTTGCACGCTTTGGGTTAGCGCACGAGCGATAAACTTTTTACTTTCAACTTGTAATAAGTGCACTACCTGACACCTGCAAAAAGTTGACTACTAGCGCAGTTAGTGCACAAGCACTAATAGCGTTTCACTCATAGGGGTAGATTTACTAAAGGTCGAATCATGTCCGCTCGACCTCGTTAAATGCCGACATTGTGAAATGCTTGTGCAATGCCACCCCCTCCTCCCTTGCGGCCAATTGGAGGTGTCAATCATCCCGATCGGATGGGGATGATTTCAGTCTGCCACCTAAAAGGTGGTGTAGAAGTTAAGGAGCAAATTACATTTCAGGCGAGCGTGAAACAATTGCTGTAGAATGCAGCATCCAATGCATAATAAATCTACTGCATAATCTGGCCCTTAATTTTCTTATTTGACATATGGAAGAGCCTCTTTAAATATGTGAGTGTGTGTGTGTGAGTGAGTGAGTGTGTGTGTGTGTGTGTGAGTATGTAATTCAGATATTGGGGTAGATTTATCATAGTGCGAGCGGATATGATACGATGTAGCGTATCATGTCCGCTGCACATCGATAAATGCCGACAGCATATGCTGTCTGCATTTATCATTGCACAAGCAGTTCTGGTGAACTGCTTGGGCAATGCCACCCCCTGCAGATTTGCCGCCAATCGGCCACTAGCAGGGGGTGTCAATCAACCCGATCGTATTTGATCGGGTTGATTTCTGTCTGCTGCCTCAGAGCAGGCAGACAAGTTATGGAGCAGCGGTCTTCTGTTTCCGGCGAGCCTAAAGGTTTGCGTGGAAACAGGGGCATCAAGCTCCATAGAGAGCTTGCTAATTTGGCCCTTTAGACTGTATCTTCAAATTCAGCAAAGTGTCAATTGGGAACAGCCCAAAACTGCTGTACAAGTTGATTCAGAAGAGATTTGAGAGTACCCAAGGTTCCTGAATGGGAGTTGAAATAACTGTACATTATATAGTAAACAGAAACCTAACTTGACAGGGGACAATCTGTGAAAAGAAATAAATGCTCCATTATAACAGATCAGTTTATTTTTATTTTTTTAAATAATGTCTGTTTAAAATGACAGCCTACTAAATATCATATGATAGAAGTAGGACGTATTTATAAAAAAATACTGCTTTCTATTACAAATGAATTATGTGCGCCAATAAAATAACAAGTCACACATGAGAGAAGCACTGAGATGAGCATAGGGCGTCTAGGATGGAATTTTAATTTAGAAAAAGTCCTCATACAATGATTAAATGGTTATAAATCTTTCCTTTGGGAACGTACTCAAATATAGAATCACTCAGATAAGGTGTCCTAAATTCAAAAATAATGGTTCTTACCTTAAAACAAAGCTTTACAGGGTCTAAAATCATTATTTTGTTTTACCCTGTAGACAGCCGTAACAACCGCCCATAAATGTCGGCTGGAGTTGCAGTTCATCTATGCCAGCCCTTCATCCAATGGCATTGCAACACTGATCAGTTAATTTGAATATTAAAATAAGTGCCAGTCCTCAATATCGGCATGCGCACATTCTGACTTGTGGGCACTCGCATGCGCCATGTATCACACATTTCCATTTTTGTTAAGCTAAAATATCGTATCCACATATATTATGATTGCCATAATTGAGCTGCAGTATGATTAACGCGACTGAAGCTGCAGAAGACTAGGGACATATGCGTATGTGTTGTAAAAAATTAAATGGTATGCACAGGCGTGACACCATCTTTATTCTACCTAGGTAGAACTCAGCAATTTGGCAGAATTACAATGGAAAAGAAGGGTTTGGCAGCATTTTTATTTTATAAAATGTGTGTACAATTTAAAAAAATTATAATAGGTGTTATTGGCATTCTTTTAAAAAATTAAAAACATTTTTTGGGGTTTACTATCCCTTTAAGTATGTATAGTAAATCAAGCACTTTATTTTGCCTTCTTTTCCTGAGAGGTACATCCTAGCTAAGCTTTAAAGGATATTATACACTCGTTTTTTCTTTGCATAAATGTTTTGTAGATGATCTATTTATATAGCCCATAAAGTTGTTGTTTTTTTAAAAAAATGGATAGTTTTGCTTATTTTGAAATAACATTGCTCTGATTTTCAGACTCCTAACCAAGCCCCAAAGTTTTAGGAGAATACCTAGAAGGATCTTTTCATATGCCCTCATGAAAACTAACCAAGTTTCAATCAAGGAGGCCAACAGAAAGGACTGAATTTCATAACAAAAGTGAATTGGTTTAAACGTATCTTCCTTTACATCCTTATACTTCAATCTATAGGGCTTTTCTTGTACTGCGTTTATAAAATGCTATCTCTTGCCTCACTCTGTAAGACTTATCATGCTTCAGGTTTTCAAAAATTCTGTACAATCCATTTTTATACAACATATCTTAAAGGGGCATGACACCCAACATTTGTCTTTCATGATTGTTTCCAATTTACTTCTGTTATCAAATTTGCTATATTCTCATGCGATTCTTTGTTGAAGAGATATCTAGATAGATAGCATGCTTATGTCCGGAGCACTGTATGGCAAGAAACAGTGCTTCCATCTAGTGTTCTTGCTGATTTATAACATTGTTGCAAAAATGCTGCCATAAAGTGTTGCAGATACGTGCAAGTTCCGGGGCTTAGCTTCCTGCTTTTCAAAAAAGGATACCAAAAAAACAAAGACATTTTGATAATAGAAGTAAGTTGTATGCTCTTTCTGAAGCATGATTTTTTTTGGGGGGAGGGGCTTTGCCTTTAACAGTAACATTTTTGAATGAATAGCTGATGTTAGACTGGCGCAAGCAGATAAGGAAATAGCAGGCTGTCTAAATGATTGCTGGCACTTCTCTTACAGAGGCTAATATTTTATTTGCATTCTAAAAAATAAAAAGGTAAAAAAAATCTGTGGATCCAGATAATATTAATCGAAGGGTTTTAATGAAACGTTGATAAATGCTAGCTGCACCATTAGTTGGTCTATTTAATCAATCACTGTTGACAGGAATAATTCTTTTGGACAACTGTAGAGTTGCTAATGTAATACCTCTTTATAAAAACAGCAATAGAAGAGATTCTGGTAATAAAAACACGATAAACCAGAAAAGCTACCCTCAGTCACTCACAAAATAAACAGCAGTTCCATAATTTCAGGAAAACTTTCATGTAGAGAAAGATATATAAAATATAACTTATTAAATAAAAAATAACCCATTAACTATCTCAAAAAACTTTATTTATTCATAAAAGTCATTCAGCAACATTTTCATCTAAAATGCATTTTTTCATTGCTACTGATGTATATAATGTGCCATATGATTATTATACTGGATGAGAAAAAGAAAAGTGTAGTAGTTTTTAGGTATAAATTATTTTTTAAGTTACCAGGGCTAGATGCTAAAAATACTTCTTCAGCTTCAGATAATCTCAAATTCAAAATGTGTGTGTGTTTGTGTTTATATGGTTTTAACAATAAAGTTTGGTATACAACTAAATTTAAAGTGCTTTACAACTAGATAAATGTGCTACATACGAATACGTGGTAAAGAGTAAAATACAGCAAACAACAAAGTTTACTGGGCATCAGTACATGTGAATCTCATTTAAAGTTAATGGGCATTTTTGATGGCACAGTTGCTTTTTAATGAATGGTTAATGTGGCAGCAAGGGGTTAAGGGCACAATGCGAGACATTGTCATTGTCATTTAAGGCTCAATGTGAATGGATGACTACACACAATACAGATCGGTTTTCACATGGATTAACTGGCAGAAACTATTCCATCTGGCTTAGGTTTTGCTACATATTTTTGTGCGCAGCCTTCCAAGTGAGCTACATCTGGCAGGTTAAAGCTATTCTGTCTCTCACACAAACTTATAACCAAAAGGTGTGGGAAAAGCATAGCCTTATCACATGCCCGTAGCAAGCATCTCCAGTATAGTGAGTGCTTCATGAAAACATATAGCATCAGACTATGTAAGTGCATGAAAGAAATGAGGGATACTCCATTATAATTCTCTAAGTTAGTGAGTAATAGACTGGTACTGTAGTACTGGCACATGCTGTCACCTAACTAACCGCAAATGCACAGGGCCAGATTACAAGTTGCGCGGTATGTCTTTTCCACGCGCGGTATGGTCTTTTCGCAAGCAATTTTCATTGCCCTGATATTACAAGTCTTGAAAAATCGCGAATGTGAGCGCGCAATTGCCTTTTACACTACAATCCTTTCTACGCTCAAAGAGCTGTAGTTAACAGTTTTCAGCAACATAAAAGTGTCACGAAACCAATATACATTACAAAGATCAGTTACACTCATATTAACACTAATAAAAAATATTTTAAAAAGATATTGCAAACAAAAGTTATTTAGGCTCAAAGATAGGAGATCTCGAGTGTTAGAAAAAAAAAAAAGGCAGACGCAGGGATTTTACGTTGACATACATACATACACATGCATACATACATACACACACACACACACACACACACATACATACACACACATACATACACATACATACACACACATACACACACATACATACATACATACATATACATACACACACATACATATCCATACATATATACACACATACACATACATGCATACACATACATACATACACACACATACATACACACACATACACACACATACATACATACATACATACATACATATACAGGTAGCCCTCAGTTTACGTCGGGGTTAGGTTCCAGAAGGAATGGTTGTAAATCGAAACCGTTGTAAATTGAAACCAGTTTATAATGTATGTCAATGGAAAGTGAGGAAGATAGGTTCCAGGCCCCTCTCAAAATTGTCATAAGTAACACCTAATACATTATTTTTAAAGGTTTGAAATAAAGACTTTAAATGCTAAACAGCATTATAAACCTAATAAAATAATCACACAACACAGAATATATAATTAAACTAAGTTAAATGAACAAAAACATTTGCTAAACAGCATTATAAACTTAATAAAATAATCACACAACACAGACTTCACTTGCATTTTTCTGCAAACAGTTCTTTCTATGCATTCCAATCTGGACTGATTTAAAGACAGGAAGATCTTGTTCCTTTGAAATCTGCTCGATAGCTCAGGTCTGGTTAAAATGATTAATTTCAGCTTGCTTGGCTTTGCTGCAACACAAGCGGACAGCTCCACCTACTGGCTATTTTAATAAATGCACTGCTTCTCAATGCTTTTCAATAGCAGTCACATGACTGGAAAAAAAGGTTGTTATTCTGAAACGGTGTAAATTGAACCGTTGTAAAACGAGGGCCACCTGTACATACATATACACACACATACACATACATACACACACACACACACACACACATACATATACATACATACACACACATACATACACACACATGCATACATACATATACATACATATACACACACATACACATACATGCATACACACATACACACACACACATACATAAACATACATACACATACATAGAGAAACATGGATTTATATGTAAAGATTTTACATTACAATCTTATGCACATTAAACAATATCTCAGATGGATTTTCAAAGAGATATTCACATATAGATCTCGAGATATCTAGACATATACTGTAAATATATTCATTATATACATATCTCGCTATAAATAGATATATCAGTGCAAAAATCTTCACATATATTTATATTTGGTTAACAAAACATTCTTGCAATAGGAAATATTTTTTAGGTACAGGAGAATACGTTATGGGATTTGCGCAACAGATTAGAGTTTTAGTTTTTTTTTTTTTTTTACGTGTCTTCTCCATTGACTTCTATCGGGGAATACGTGAACACGAACGCAATCTAGCTTTATGGATTAACGTGTGTTGAAAATAAGTTGCAACTTGTAATACCTGCGCAACCCCAAATGCGCAAAAACTGATTTGTCCCGCGACTTGTAATCTTTCCCAGAGTGTTTTGTAAACAATAAATCATTACAGGAACATCAATGCAATTTACTTTGGTGAAATGTTTCTCAGTTAGAATTTTCTGGTGTTGCATAAAAAATGAGGCAACGTTTCCTTGCAGCATCATTCTAGCCCCTTTAAAGGACAATGTTGCATTGTTAATGCAGATGATAATAAATGTTAATTCAGAAGTGATAAAGTGCAATAAATGTGGAATATTTCTAGTTGTAAGGGTTCCTGGCTTTAATCTAGGCGCAGTACTAATCCTAAAATCCATGGTAACGCAATGAACTTTAGACACAGAGTGCCGGGTATTCAGTGCCTAAGGAATCTTTGGAGGTGCCAGCTAAGTTTAGACTGCAGGAGCTACAGGCTTCTTCATTTCACTTGTCTCTAGGTTTGCTACCTTTTGCCCAGCTATTTCCTGGGCACTTTTTGAAGCAGCATGGTGTGGTTGTGTCCTCATATGTGAATGCTACACCAGTAGCTGGCCTAATCAATAGAGGGCCTTGGTGCAAAGGTTTTTTGGGCCCCCATAAGTAATCCCGTAGTAAGCAATAGTAATAATATACATGCTGCTCTGTATAATGATTTTGAGGATGGATAGATAGACCTGCAAGCTGCACTAACAAAAGGCTCCCCTGCATTAGGATTGTACACATTTTGCACACTTCTATTGTATAGACTGGTGCCACTGCATGTATTGATGAACACTGTAGTTAGTGACCAAAAATATTTACTCTGATTAGGGAGCAACACAATATCAGCAATATAAACCACAGCACTCCAGGGTAAGGTCTGAGGTAGGACCTTAAACTTTCAAAACGATTCCATGCAAAAGAGAAAGTCATGCCATAGTTTAAAGCAATCCCTTATATACCAAAGCTTGACAGATTATTTAAAATCTAGAAAACATACAGCCCAAATACTTTATTTATTGTTCATTTATCATGGTAGGGGTGTACACTACACACACACACATATATATATATATATATATATATATATATATATATATATATACACACATAAATACACACAAACACATATATACATACAGACACATATATGATACACAATATATGTGTGTGTATATATATATATATATACACACACACACACACACACACATATATATATACATACACACATATACACACATATCAGAAGGTTCCTCATCTTATGCCTGGCTCCTTGTAACCCAACAAGGTAAATCCCTTATTAGCTTATAAATCCACTATTAGCTTATACTAGTACAGTGTGATACATAGCCAAGTGTGGTACCACAAGTAGAAATTGCACAATGATAAGGACACAAGCAATACAGTGTTTTAGTTGCCAAAAATCCAGGGGCAATTTGCACCAGAATATTCAAGTAAGAGGTTTATGGGAGTATTGACCACACCCACTATTATTGTCTACAGCTCCGCCCACTCTGCTTCAACCAAAAACACTCAACATAAAATACAGAAAATATTCACACATTATTATCGGATTTAATCTGTAACAAGAGATTTGCAGATGCCGGTTTACCAGATTACATATATTATTTTATGAGAAGCCACGTTTCTTCCTACCAGATTTTCTCTCAAACGATCAGTTCTGACTTGTCTGCAGAAGAACCTGACTGTGGGGTGCATATTAAAAATGACCAGCATGTAGGCACAAAATTATTTTATGACTCTGCAGTTGAAAATAAAGAGCAGGTAACATAAGATTACAAAGACCTCATGCCTGGTTCCCACAGTTATACAGCCAAACCAAACCACACCTCGGGAAATATTTTTACCATGCAAGGATAACCCCAAAAACAATAACCACAAAACAGGATGTTGGCTTTTTTGTTCTTTTTTTATCGGTGATACAGAGAACCATTAGCAAAGACAGAAACCTGTGAATTTTCTCATGTATAAATTAGACTGATGTATTAAATTTTAGCTTTAGCTTTTTTATGTATTAGATTTTTCAAATGTATTTGTAATAGTGCAGCATCATAAAAGTTCTCTGCTATAATTAGTGAAGAAAAATAAGATGTGCTGCTATTTCCTCCTGTCCAAAGGGAAGAATACATATTAGATAAACAATTCAATCACAGCTAAATAATAGCACATTAGAGCTCTTCCTTATTACACTATTACTTGCCTATAACTATGTGTTTAACTTAAGTAAATGGATTAAGCATGTATTTAAAGTCATATCTATACCAGCATTGCACTACTGGTCTGATGCTAAACATGGCCGCAGAGCGAATCATGGCTGCATTTGACTGTATCAACCAATCACTGACCATGTTTAAACAGCAGGGTAGGACCAGCACACCAGATAGCAATATCCAGCAAGCTTCAGGGTGGGTGCAGGCAAGTTCAGAGCATAACCCCTTGCTCCAAGGTATCAAAGAAAAGCTGCACTCTCAAAGGTGGAAAGTGAACAGCAACGTTTCAGGACACCTGCCCCTTTGTCATACTAAAAACATAGTGCACATATTAACAATATATACCACTCCCAAAAACAAGGACCAATGGGAACACATCACATGGGCGGGGTTACAGAAATCACATGTGGATCAAGCAAAACAACATATTAACCCTTTTGTTGCCCTTTTAGTGTAGCACAAAGGATCAAGATTTAAAACAAACTGAGGGGGAAGCATATAACATAGCAACTATACATATCACAACCACATTAATAGTATAAATGTCAGCATAATGAATATGTCAAATAATCTACAACTGGGGATTGAGATCAAAATCTCTATTCATGCCTTTGGTATATAATGTATCCAACTTCTATATACATTTGAACTCCTTATAAAGATGGTCCCTCTGTCTATCCCCCCTCCTAGGTTTTCTCTTAGCCTGATCTAGCGCCATAAAGCGCAACTGGCTCATCTGGTAGCCCATTTGTAAATCTTTAAGCCCTGGGTTTCTAATATTTGATTTGTGTTGCCCAATGCGGTCCCTAACTCTTTGGGTGGTCTCACCTATCAATAAAAGTCCACATGGGCACTTAAGGGCATACACCACATAGGACAAATTACAAGTATAGAAATCCCGTATTTTAAATTTACAACCAGTGTAGGGGTGGGAAATTTCTCCTCGCTTAATGATGCTATTGCAATGAGTGCATCCAAGACAGGGGAATGTACCATTCTTCGGTTTACCAGAGAATGGGAAAACATTTGTATCAGAATTAACAACTGCTATAGTAATTATTCTCCCGCAGGTGTAACCCTTGTGGTAGGCTGCTCTTGGCATTTGAATAAACTCCTTAATGGCAGGACAAGATTCTCTTAGGATATGCCAATTGTGTTTCAAGATACCTTGTACCTTGTTACTTAAAGTGTTATATGTGCTGACAAAATTAAGTCTATCCTGCTGTCTAGATTGTTTTTTGCGTAAATTAGATCTCACATATTCTAATTCAGAATTAAAATAGCCACATTTTTCAAATTTGGACTGAGTTTCATCTAGCCTACTTTCTTTCTTTCTTAGGAGGATCAGATACAATCCTGTCCCCCATAAGGAATTGGGATTTGGGCACAGACTTAAATGTAGCAGGTGGATGAAAGCTTTTCATATATAATAATGTATTTCTGTCGGTGGTCTTTACAAATAGATCAGTTTTAAGGTGACCATTTTCCTTGTAAACCATGGTATCTAAAAATTCAATCTGTCTGTTATCTTGTTTAGATGTAAACTGTATCAAATGCACTGATCTCTCAATATCAATCCTTAATTCTGTAAGACACTCAGGGGGCCCTGCCATATTATAAACAAATCGTCTATGTATCGATACCATGCCAGACAGTATCGTTTTAAGTGGGGGTGATTGTACACGACAGTTTCCTCAATATGATCCATTACCATACAGGTATAGGATGGGGCCACAATGGACCCCATCGCTGTGCCTGTTTTTTAAAGGTAAAACATTTTATTAAATATAAAATATTTGAGTCAGGATTGCTTCAAGTAAATCCATCATAAATCCTATTTGTGGTTTATTGTACTTGTCACATGTATCAAGTGTATTCTTCACACAATCAATGCCCATAGCACGGGGAATCACAGAATACAAACTGGATAAATCCCATGTGGCAAGTACAACATTGCCATTTAACCCTTTAAAGTGTCTGATTTTATTAAAGGGACACTGTAACCAAAAAATTCTTTCCTGATTCGGATTGAGCATGACATTTTAAGCAACTTTCTAATTTACTCCTAATATCAAATTTTCTTCATTCTCTTGGTATCTTTATTTGAAATGCAAGAATGTAAGTTTAGATGCCGGCCCATTTTTGGTGAACAACCTGGGTTGTCCTTGCTGATTGGTGGATAAATTCATCCACCAATAAAAAAGTGCTGTCCAGAGTACTGAAACCAAAAAAAAGCTTAGATGCTTTCTTTTTCAAATAATGATAGCAAGAGAACGAAGAAAATTTGATAATAGGAGTAAATTAGAAAGTTGCTTAAAATGTCATGCTCAATCTGAATCACAAAAGAAAATTTTTGGGTACAGTGTCCCTTTAAGGAAGTCACTAGCATCCCTTATATACGATTTACCCATTTGAACTTGGGGGCCCAGCACTCGATCCATAAATTTAGCTGCATTGCTCATAATAGAGCCAATCCTAGCCACAATAGGATGCCCTGGTGGATTCACTAGATCTTTGTGGATCTTGGGGGTTATGTGAAAGGCAGGTAAAATAGGATGTTTAACAAGCAAGAAAATTTATAATTTGGTGCTGTAAAGCATTATTCAACATATATTTAAATTGGGCTTGGATTTTTGGGGTAGGGTCACCTGATAATTTAGTGTCCTGTAATTGGCATAATGCCTTAGCTTTATACATACTTGTATCCATTACAACTACCACCCGCCCTTATCAGCACTCTGGTAATAACAGTATTGGTTTTAGCACACATTTCTCTTGAACAGACAAATTTAATGCTTGTAACTAGATGTATTGCTATTATTTTTATTCACAAGTGCCTTGTATTGACTCTCCACAACCTTAATAAAAGCTTCAACCCTATAGTTAGTACTGGGGGGGGGGAGCTTTTATTACATAAACCAAATGCAGCAATGTCCAGGACATCTTTAGTCTGAGTCTCAATATTTTGTGGCATAACAGGATCCAATTAGATTAAATTTGGTGTGTTACTGAAAAAGGCTTTTAGTCTTAACAACCTGAAAAAACGGGTTCAGTTAACATTCAGATCAAATGTATCAGGCAGTTCTGTAGGGCAGACTGATAGTCCCTTATTGAGAACTTTAATTTTGATATTGCTAAGTGGTTTGGAAGACAGGTTAATAATATTTACCTCCACTTCTGTTGTTGGCAAGTGTTTTCCTCTTCCTGCCGGACCCTCTGCGTGTCTTCCTCCTCCTTCTCTAGGCGCTGTCTGAGTTGACGCCAAAAAAGGGGTGGGGCCTGCAGTTGATGTCACAGTCCCATCGGAACTATTGGAAGAGCCGGAATCGGAGTCAGATACACGCTGGTTGCGCACCAGACCTCGTCTGAAGTTGGCATTTCCGGCATTGAGTCCCCGGTATCTCCCCCACCGGTAAACCTTGCCATGTTCATAATCTTGTCCATCCCTTCTAAATTTACGGCGTTTGTGCTCTTCCACTTCCTTTTTAAATGTACTCACACTTTCTTTGACCTCCTTCAGCATACCTTGTAATTCTTCTGCGTTAGCAAGCTCTTTTAACTTGTTCTCTTGCTCAGGTATCTGTGTTTTCAACAACTGTAGCCCCAAGTTGGAAAATTCAATGTTAAGGATCTCAATGTCCATTGAGCTTTTATTAAGGATTTGCTGGTATTTAGTGCAGAATTCTGAATTATCCGCAAAGAAAGTAGGTTGCAGTGTGGAGCGCATGCCTCTAGGGATTCTCCTCATCCTGTGATATTCTGCCATAGTGGAGGAGTGTAGATGTAAATTAACCTGTCTCTTCATGGCTTTCTCGCATTCCCTGCATTGAAAGTCTATCAGTCTTTGTCAGAAACTCTCTAGAGCCCAAAGTGAGAGTAGCTATGCAAGCTGCTTCCTCCTCAGAGTATAGAGTTTGCAGATAATCCAGAACTCTGCACTAAATACTAGCAAATTCTTAATAAAAGATCAATGGACATTATGATCCTTAACATTGAATTTTCCAACTTGGAGCTACGGTCGCTAAAAACACAGATACCTGAGCAAGAGAACAAGTTAAAAGAGCTTGTTAACGGAGAAGAATTACAAAGTATGCTGAAGGAGGTCAAAGAAAGTGTGAGTACATTTGAAAAGGAAGTGGAAGAGTGCAAACACTGTTAATTTAGAAGGGATGAACAAGATTACGAACATGGCAAGGTTTACCGGTGGGGTAGATACCGGAGACACAATGCCGGAAATGCCAACTTCAGACGAGGTCCAGTGCGCAACCAGCGTGTATCTGACTCTGATTCCGGTTCTTCCAATATTTCCGATGGGACTGTGATGTCAGCTGCAGGCCCTGTCCCTTTTATGGCGTCAGATCAGACGGTGCCGAGAGGAGGAGGAAGAAACACTCGCCAACAACAGAAGTGGAGGAGGTAAATGTTATTAACCTGTCTTCCAAACCACTGAGCAATATCGAAATTAAAGTTCTCAATAAGGGACTATTCTTCTGCCCTACAGAACTGCCTGATACATTTGATCTAAATAATCACTTAACAACCTGAAAAAATGGGTTAAGACTAAAAGCTTTTTTCAGTAACACACCAAATGAATCTATTTTGGATCCTGTTATGCCACAAAATGTTGAGACTAAAATTGTCCTGGACATTGTTGCATTTTGTTTACATAATAAGAGCCCCCCCCCCCAGTACTAACTATGGGGTTGAAGCTTTTAATAAGGTTGTGGAGACTCAATACAAGGCACTTGTGAATAAAAATAAAACCAATAATTCTAGTTACAATACATTGAATTTGTCTGTTCAAGAGAAATGTGTGCTAAAGTTTTGCAGACCAATACTGCTACTACCATTAAGAGTGCTGAGGGCGGGGCGGTAGTTGTAATGGATACAAGTATGTATAAAGCCAAGGCATTACGCCAATTAAAGGACACATCAGTTTATACTAAATTATCAGGTGACCCTACCTCAAAAATCCAAGCCCTATTTAAATCTATGTTGGATAATGCTTTGCAGCACCAAATGATAAATTCCCTGCTTGCTAAACATCTTATTGTACCTGCCTTCTACATAACTCCCAAGATCCACAATGATCTAGTGAATCTACCAGGGCGCCCTATTGTGGCTAGGATTGGCTCTATTATGAGCAATGCAGCTAAATTTATGGATCAAGTGCTGGCCCCCCTAGTTCAAATGGGTAAATTGTATATAAGGGATACTAGTGACTTCTTTAATAAAATCAGACAGTTTGAAGGGTTACATGGCAATGTTGTACTTGCCACATGGGATGTATCCAGTTTGTATACTGTGATTCCCCATGCTACGGGCATTGAATGTGTGAAGAATACACTTGATACATGTGAGAAGTACAATAAACCACAAATAGGATTTATGATGGATTTACTTGAAGCAATCTTGACTCAAAATTATTTTCTATCAAAAAACAGGCACAGCGATGGGGTCCAATGTGGCCCTATGCCTTTATGGTAATGGACCATATTGAGGAAACTGTTGTGTACAATTACCCCCACTTAAAACGATACTGTCTGGCATGGTGTTGGTACGTAGACGATTTGTTTATAATATGGCAGGGCCCTCCTGAGTGCCTTACAGAATTAAGGATTGATATTGAGAGATCAGTACCTTTTATATAGTTTACATCTAAACAAGATAACAGACAGATTAAATTTTTAGACACCATGGTTTATAAGGAAAATGGTCACCTTAAAACTCTGACAGAAATACATTATTACATAGGAAAAGCTTTCATCCACCTGCTACATTTAAGTCTGTGCCCAAATCCCAATTCCTTAGGGTGGAAAGGATTGTATCTGATCCTACTAAGAAAGTAGACTAGATGATACTCAGTCCAAATTTGAAAAACGCAGCTATTTAACTTCTAAATTAGAATATGTGAGATCTAATTTCCGCAAAAAACAATCTAGACAGCAGAATGATAGACTTACTTTTGTCAGCACATATAACGCTTTAAGTAACAAGGTACAAGGTATCTTGAAACACAATTGGCATATCCTAAGAGAATCTTGTCCTGACATTAAGGAGTTTATTCAAATGCCCAGAGCAGCCTACTGCAAGGGTTACACCTGCGGGAGAAGAATTACTAAAGCAGTTGCTAATTATGATACAAATGTATCCCCATTCTTTGCAATAGCGTCATTAAGGGAGGAGAAATTTCCCACCTCTACACTGGTTGTAAATTTTTCTATACTTGTAATTCGTCCTATGTGGTGTATGCCCTTAAGTTCCCATGTGGGCTTTTATATATAGGTGAGACCACCCAAAGAGTTAGGGACCGCATTGGGCAACATGGATCAGGTTTAGCTCAGGATCTGGTAAATTACCCTTGACTTTAACTATGTGTTGTAAGGGTTTAAAACATAAACATAGGCAAGCAATAGGGCAAAAAGATAAAGCTGTAATGCATTTTCTTTATGCAGCTTTATGTCCCTAAGTAAATATTGAATTGAAACCAACAGGAAAATATAGATAATGGCAAGAGAATTTGTGCAAGTGTTACATTGCCTTTCAGGAGTGTTTATGTATTGCTGCTTAAAGGGACAGTGAAGTTAAAATTAAGCTGTCACGATTCAGATTAGGGCGGCAACAACTAATCAGTAAAATTGATCATAAAAATAGTTGTCAACAAATCAAATTATTGATTACATAGTCTGCGATTAGTTGGTCAGTTGCACGGCACCAGCTGCTCCGATTAAGTCCTGCACATAGTATTGTGAAACAAATGGTTTATATGGCTCATATGCTAATGTCTAAGCCCTTAAATGCCACCTCTTATCACATTGCATTTTTTTTAGCTAGTGCATGTGTATCATATAGATAACATTGTGCTCACTCCAGTGGAATTATTTATGAGTCAGCACTGATTGTCTAAAATGCAAGTCTGGGGGCGGAGCCTGGAGGAGCTGAGGAATGGCTGCTTAGGTGCAGAGCTCCGTGTGGATTAGCAGCGTCTTAAGCAATTACCAGGGGTTAGAGAGTGGAGAGATGACAATCAAGGAGCCACAAGTTAGTGGGAGCATCTAACTCGCCATACGAGTGTAAGCATAGCCCAGTCTGTTACAACTAAAGACCCACGCACAGCAGATAGACCGGGAGACGGACCAGCCGCCATTTGCGCTACCCACATGGCGCTGATAGCGCAACATTTGCAACAGCCTGTACACTCTGGGAGTGGGGTCCGGAGTAAGTCGGAAGCCAGAGCAGAGAAAGCAATGACATACAGGACAACTTTGTGAGCTCCGGAGCACAACGGGAGGTGAGAGAGGCATTCAAAGGGGGCTAGTGTGTGGCACCAGCAGCTCCTAAGCTACGGAGCAAGAAAGGTAGTAATGAATGTATATCAGCTGGCCAGAAGGTTATGAAACCATTGTTGGGGGTCAAGTAGAAACTCTGCAGCAGGGGAGGATAAAAACTTACAGGGGCACAGACTCAATGAGGAGTCATATTGTAGTAAAACACAATGGGAAATAAACAAATAACTTAAAGGAGCAACTTATGGTGGTGGGCCCGCTGGCATATCACAAATGCAGCACACAAGGAGAGAGTATCTATGTAATTAGCTGCAGGAAGAGGGAGGCAAGAAGAAACTTGCTCGGCAACAGGGAATAAAACAGATATAGATGCTGCAGATGCTTTAAGAATCAAGGTGGCAGTGTAAAGTTAATAAAGCAGATCCACAGGGGCTCCTGGAATCTTATGTTTTTCAAGTAGAATCCTCAGAAATCTACATTCAGCATAAGCTTTGAACTGCTCTATTGCTATATAACCTACATCATTGATTTGAGGCTCCCTTTTATATATGTTTCTTAGACTTGGCAGGAGGTGCTGACATATTTATATACACACTCAATTAAAGTATAAACTGTGGATAACAATTCAACTGAGAGCTAAGGTTTGACTACTCTGTTATATATACACCTACCCTGAACCCATTATAATTATAATTATCAGTAGCCAACTAAAATGGCCGCCAGGAAGAATACCAAAATACACCTAGCCTCTTCTTTAAATCCATGAAGGGAGACAAACACCCTGAAACACAGTCGCATCACTCAGAGGAGGAGGAGGGGATGGATGAGACTACTAAAGATAAAATGGTGGACACTAGGCCTTTAACCAGGGCGGATCTAGATCTTCTGGTCTCTAAGCAGGATATAGCGGTAAATTTTGAAAAACTCCTAGAAAAAATGGAGAGCATGCCAAACTCTGTGACTAACAGTATAGCATAATTAAAACAGGAAGTTGCTGGGGTCCAGAGTAAATTCCCTAGAAGAAAACGGGGATTCTATGGTAGAAGATTTGAATGCAGTAAAAGAAAAAGTCACCTCCCAGCAAAAGGAACTGGAAGATATATACGACAAGTTAGAGGACTTAGAAAACCGTAGTCGCAGATCCAACCTGCGCTTAAAAGGAATATCAGAATCAATAGGTCCTAAGGAATTAAATACATATTTATCTAGTCTCTTTCACAGTATCACTGGGTCAGGAGGAGAAGACAAATTCCAGATGGAGAGGGCTCATAGAGCACTTCGACCTAAACAGAAGGGGGAAGATCCTCCTAGAGACGTTATTGTAAAGATGCTTTACTTCCAAGAAAAGGAAGATATACTTGCAGCAGAGAGGAAAAATCCTATATTTAAACATCAAGGGAACATCATTCAGTTTTTTCAAGATCTCTGTTTGCAGACCTTGCAAAGAAGAAGCTCACTACGACCTCTCACTTCCCTACTACGAAAAATCAAGTCCCCTACAGGTGGGGCTTCCCCTTTGCCCTTCACATAACGTGGGAAAACAGATCATTCTCTATCAGGGAGCCCCAGGAGATCCCGGAAGCCTGCCGCAGAATGATGATGGATCCTCTGGCCCTTGTGCATCAGGAGACCAGTTCAGATCAAAATCAGCAGGGAGGACAACCACGTCAGAAACAATGGTCCAAAATACCAGAGAAGAAACGTAAAACCTGATTCTATATGACATCACAGGGACCTACTACAGATAAAAGAGTCAAGTTTTTCCCCGGATGTAACCTATATGGAGCTGGGGGACTTTGTGCTGAATCTGGGAGCCCAGAGGGCCGCTAAGCGAAGGACAGATAAGTAAAAGGATGTTGTTTTGACTTTGCATTTTACATTGTTCTGTTTTTTTCATAACCATTTTGTCACAGGTTGGGGGGTATGAGCCTCATGGTGGACTGGGCATCATGAGCCAGAAAGCAGCATTTGTGAAGAGGGACTTTTTTCTCTTTTTTAGTCCCCAAAGGATGCATCCAAAGACTTTTCAAAGAAAAAGAGGTTTATGTTTGATATGTTTTGCATTTTACATTGTTCTGCTTTTTTCATAACCATTTTGTCACAGGTTGGGGGGTTTGAGCCTCATGGTGGACTAGGCATCATGAGCCAGGAAGCAGCATTTGTGAAGAGGGACTTTTTTCTCTTTTTTATTCCCCACAGGATGCATCCAAAGACTTTTCAAAGCAAAAGAAGTTTGTGTTTGAGATGTTCACAGAAGTTGTAGGTTATGATTACAGAGATAGGCCAAAAGAGGCCTTTAATACTGATGATAGTGTTAATTTTCCCATTTCTTTTTTGTTTTCTCTCTTGTTCTTCTTCTTCTTTTTTTTATGGATATAGCCTTGATGATTGTGTGTTTCTCTATTCTCTTATTCAATAGATCTCTACATACAACAGGTATTGCTATAATAATCTATTCACGTAGCTAACCGCACTTAGGCACAGCAGGGTGCGGAATCCAATGGAGAGTAATTATGTTTTTGTTTGTGTGTTTATAGTTCAATGTTTTGCTTTTTTTTTTCTTTCATACCATGTGTTTCCTCCCGAGCACGTAGATAGAATAATGGGGTGGAGACAAGGGGTTTGGGTGACGCAGACTGCGAAGGCTTTGAAGGTAGGAGAAGATGGTCAGGCTACTCGAGAGTTTACTAAAGGGCGATACAAAGGAGAGCGGGGGGATGGGGTAGGGATCCATACTGATGCCACATAATTTAAGACTTATATCCCACAATGTGAGGGGTTTGAATTCAGACATTAAAAGACGAACTGCAATGACGCACTACCTGAGGGAAAAAGCAAATATCATATACCTCCAAGAGACACATTTAATTTCCCAGACAATCCCAAAATTTTGGTCACATCAGTTCCCTCACCACTTTCACTCTTCAACGGACTCAAAAAAAGGGGGTCTCAATTTTATTACATAAATCTTTAGATTTTGTCCTCGATAGTGAGATTAGGGATAAAGAGGGCAGGTTTGTGATAGTGAGAGGCACAATTCAGAATACTAGAGTCACCTTCTGTAATGTGTATGCGCCAAATTTTCAGTAAAATCTCACAACATCTGACCCAATGGTCACATGATAGAATCATTCTAGCGGCAGATTTTAATGTTGCTATGACTCCCTTCTCCGGGGGAAGCCCAGGCAGACTAACAAGTAAACAGCATCGTCACAACACCATTGTTAAGTCGATTAGGGAGTCATTGGGAGCACATAATCTGGTAGATTCCTGGGAGGCGGTAGGCAACTCTAAGCATGATTACACTTATTACTCCCCGGCACATAATACATAATCCACACTAGATTATGTTTTTGTCAGTCAGATTTTAGTCCCTAATTTAGTTTCATCAGGCACACATACATGTACCTGGTTAGATCATTCAATGGTAAACTTAGAACTGTCAGGTATTCAGAATTTTTCACGACCCAGGTCTTGGACATTTAATCCAACACTACTTAAGAGGCCAGAAATACATGAGAGGATAACAGTGGCATTAAGGGAATACTGGCAATTAAACTAAGGGTCCACAGACAGTCCACTAATGACGTGGGCAGCACATAAAGCGGTCTTGCGGGGCCTATTTATTAAAGAGAAGGCGGTAGTGGTGAGACAGTCAAAGCAGGTAGCAGAAACACTTCAGAAAGAGATAGAAACCCTGGAGAAGGAACACAGACACACCCTCTCCTCGGGAGTTTATAAGTCCCTTCAGTCCAAAAGACAGGAGTTGGCCAAGATACTTAATGAGTCCTCTATTCGAGCGGCTTTAAGGTTGAGAGCACATTACTACGTGTACGCCAACAAGCCAGATAAATATCTGGCATATAAATTAAGGGAGAGAACAAGGTCCTTTGCAATTCCCTCGATCCCCACTTCCAATCCTCAGGAAATAACTGAAACCTTTGCTAGGTATTATGAGAATTTATACGATGGGAAAAAAGTGTCCCCGGGGGATCTCAGTCGGCAAACAAATGACTTTTTTAGACAGGCTAATCTGCCTGTTATTCAAGAAGCAGATCTAGCAAAACTTAATGAAGACATCTCAGCTATGGGAATTTTGACTGTAATTAAAGATCTTAAGGTGGGTAAAGCGACAGGCCCAGATGGCCTTATGGGGAATATTATAAGGTATTTAAGAAAGAATTATTACCCCATCTTCTAACCCTATGTAACGGGATACTCGCGGGAGAGGAAATACCCAAAGAAATGTTACTGGCCAAAATCATAGTAATTCCCAAAGCAGGGAAAAATCTGAAATATTGCCAGAACTATAGGCCAATTTCCCTAATTAACACGGACCTTAAAATTTTCACAAAGATCATGGCGAACAGACTTAAAATGTTCTTACCCTCTTTGATACATAAAGACCAAGTGGGTTTTATTAGGGAAAGGGAGGCCCCGGATAACGTTAGGAGGATTGTGACACTGGTAGACTTTTTATCTCAGACTAAAACGCTGTCCCTTCTTCTTTCACTTGACGCGGAAAAGGCGTTTGATAGGGTGGATTGGAATTTTATGTTTAGAGTTTTAGATAAAATGGGTTTTAAAGGCGCCTTTATAAGAGCACTTACAAGCATATATTCAAGACCAACGGCAGTAGTGGGTGCGGCTGGGTACATTTCTAGGTCCATAGATATTTTAAACGTGACTCGCCAGGGGTGTCCTCTATCACCGCTTTTATTTGCCATTAGCATTGAGCCACTTGCAGCGTACATTAGACACTCGACAGATGTGAGGGGAGTGGAGATAGCAAATGAAGAATATAAATTGACTTTATTCACTGATGATGTCTTGCTGACTTTGACCAGACCTTTAATTTCCTTGCCTAGTTTATACAGTATCCTGGGAAGGTTCTCAGAAATATCGGGTTATAAGATTAACCTGGATAAGTGTGAGGCTTTGCCGATAGGTCTCACGCCTCATACGAAAAAAATTGTAGAACTAAATTTCAATCTGATATGGGCAAAAAATCACATATTTAGGGGTTAAGATCGGGAAAGAACGGCTCTTTCTCAGACTTATATACCTTAAATTATGTACCTATTTTTAAAACCATCAGGAGGGATCTAAACAATTGGAAGAAAGGCAGATTCTCGTGGTTTGGTAGATTGTCGGCTATCAAAATGAACATACTTCCCAGGGTGCTGTATCTTTTCAGAGCTTTGCCGATTGGGATTTCCCTAGCAGATCTAAATGACCTACAGTCCGATCTAATTTGCTTCCTTAGGGGAGGAGGGGGCTAGGATAGCCTCACAGTTATTGAAGCAACATAGGCAGGTGGGGGGAGTGGGGGTTCCGAACCTGCTAGATTACTATCAGGCCTCTAGATTAGCACAAACTACCATTTTAGAGAAAAATTTTCAGGAGGTCATTTGGCCAAAAATTGAAGCAGATCTGGCAGGTTGTGAGACTCCGTCTGATATTTTGTGGGAACCAGCGCTGAAGACAAAGACAATAGCTTTTAGATCATCAGTGACAATGGAGACATTACATATCTGGCATAAGGTCACCAAACAGAGGGGACTGATAGCTCCTAAGTCCTTGTCTCTCCCGTTGAAGTTTTTGCTGCCCTCGGATCTTAGAAAGGTGGTAGGGAAATGGGAAAACAAGGGGTTATATAGGGTGGCAGACTTTCTTGACAAAAATATAGTCCTAACTTTTAATCAGATTAGAGACAAGATCCAGCCACACACTTTACAGTGGTACCTCTACCTACAGATATCTACAGTGATAGCTAAATATACTTTTAAAAGAACAACTCAACCTTTATCTACCTTAGAGCGCATATGCAAAACACAATCAAGAGGGAAACAAGTGATCTCTCAGCTGTACCTAATGCTACAAGGTAAGAAATCTAATCTCAAATCTCCCCTCATGGAGAGATGGGAGAAAGATACAGGTGAGACAAGGGAAAAAGAAGCTTGGGAGATAATATTATTTGAAGCTAGTAAGGGAATGATCAGTGCAGACATGAGGGAAAACTGTATGAAGGTGGCCTTTAGGTGGTACCTTACACCGGAGCGGACTACACACATTCCTTCCCTGAACACGGCAGCGTGTTATAGAGGCTGTGGGTTGAGGGGGTCATATAGACATATGTGGTGGGATTGCCCAAAAATTCATCCATTATGGACTAGACTCTCGAAACTACTTCATGACATCCTGGAGGAAGACATTGAATTGACTATAACCCAGGGACTCCTGAATGAAAGGGTGCGACCGCTGAATGCGGCGATCAACACTTTCATTAAAACTCTGTGTACTTGTTTACGCATTTGTATAGCTAGACACTGGAAGGTGGGGGCACCGAGTTGGACAGAGGTATTGGAGAAAATAAAAGATACATATAATATGACAGAATTGGTAGCATGGTCGCAGGGGAATGTGGATCATTTTCAGAAGGTATGGTTCTACTGGACGATGAATAGCAATTCAATCTCTATCACCGCCCCAGAGGGTAGTGAGGGAGGTGGAACTGAACAATAGGACAGAGACAGACATTAGGGCACAGGCACCTTGACACTGGTCACCAACACACCTAGATAGGAACGCTATATCTAGAGGTATTATGATGGTCGACAGTTTATTCTTCTGGAAGAGACAGCAAGTTGGGGGAAACACCTGGTAGGGGGGGAGGGTGATGAGGGGGGGGGGATTAAATTGTTTTTTTTTGTTCTGTTACTGTTGTAAGAAGACAATGTGCTGTATAATCTAGCAACTGTTAAAACCACCACCAAGGTTAACCGGAATTCTCATGGACAAGGTAACATATATAGCGAATTCTGGTGGTTAATTTTAAAAATTGTCTTCTGTATCTGCTTATGTGACATGTGAAAGTTCTTTAATCTGTCTTCACTTGTTTTATTTATATTGTATTTGGGTTGTAAGAAAATCAATAAAAAGTATTTAAACTAAAATGCAAGTCTGTCAAAATAACTGAGATAAGGGGGCAGTCTGCAGAGGCCTAGATACAAGGTAATCACACAGGTAAAAAGTGTATTACTATAACAGTATTGGTTGTGCAAAACTGGGGAATAGGTAATAAAGGGATTATCTATCTTTTTAACAATAATTTTTTTCAAGTAGACTGTCCCTTTAACCATGCGTATATTAATTGAGCCTAGCAGGGTCATAATAGATATAGATGAGAGCCTGAACTGAGGCCCTACACTATATGCTAGTTGTGACTGTACACCATATGATAATTATGTCAGACATTAAGTAGCTAACCAATTAGTAGCAAGGACATGTGTGCAGCAAACTATGTCACATCACATTTCTTTTTTAAACTGTTACTGAATTGAGCACAGCAAAATTATAATGGAAATTAATCAGTCTAATCTGAGACAAAAAAAAAGTGTGGTCTAAAAAAAAACATAATTTATGCTTACCTGATAAATGTATTTCTCTTGTGGTGTATCCAGTCCACGGATCATCCATTACTTGTGGGATATTCTCCTTCCCAACAGGAAGTTGCAAGAGGATCACCCACAGCAGAGCTGTCTATATAGCTCCTCCCCTAACTGCCATATCCAGTCATTCGACCGAAGACAAGCAAGAGAAAGGAGAAACCATAGGGTGCAGTGGTGACTGTAGTTTAAAGTTAAAAAATAAATGCCTTAAAATGACAGGACGGGCCGTGGACTGGATACACCACAAGAGAAATAAATTTATCAGGTAAGCATAAATTATGTTTTCTCTTGTAAGGTGTATCCAGTCCACGGATCATCCATTACTTGTGGGATACCAATACCAAAGCTAAAGTACACGGATGAATGGAGGGACAAGGCAGGTACTTAAACGGAAGGTACCACTGCCTGTAAAACCTTTCTCCCAAAAATAGCTTCCGAAAAAGCAAAAGTATCAAATTTATAGAATTTTGAAAAAGTATGAAGCGAAGACCAAGTCGCCGCCTTGCAAATCTGTTCAACAGAAGCCTCATTTTTAAAAGCCCATGTGGAAGCCACAGCTCTAGTAGAATGAGCTGTAATCCTTTCAGGAGGCTGCTGGTCAGCAGTCTCATAAGCTAAGCGTATTATACTTCTTAGCCAAAGCGAAAGAGAAGTTGCCGAAGCCTTTTGGCCTTTCCTCTGTCCAGAGTAGACAACAAACAAAGCAGATGTTTGACAAAAATGTTTAGTAGCTTGTAAATAATACTTTAAAGCACGAACCACGTCAAGATTGTGTAATAGACGTTCCTTCTTTGAAGAAGGATTAGGACACAATGACGGAACAACAATCTCCTTATTGATATTATTATTAGATACCACCTTAGGTAAAAACCCAGGTTTGGTACGCAAAACTACCTTATCTGCATGGAAGATCAGATAAGGGGAATCACATTGTAAGGCAGATAACTCGGAAACTCTATGAGCCGAGGAAATAGCTACCAAAAATAGAACTTTCCAAGATAAAAGTTTGATATCTATGGAATGAAGAGGTTCAAACGGAACCCCTTGAAGAACTTTAAGAACCAAATTTAAACTCCATGGCGGAGCAACAGGTTTAAACACAGGCTTGATTCTAACTAAAGCCTGACAAAATGCCTGAACGTCTGGAACATCCGCCAGACGCTTGTGCAAAAGAATAGACAGAGCAGAAATCTGTGCCTTTAAGGAACTAGCTGACAATCCTTTTTCCAAACCTTCTTGGAGAAAAGATAATATCCTGCGAATCCTGACTTTACTCCATGAGTAACCCTTGGATTCACACCAAAAAAAATATTTACGCCATATCTTATGATAGATTTTCCTGGTGACAGGCTTTCGTGCCTGAATTAAGGTATCAATGACTGACTCGGAGAAGCCACGCTTTGATAAAATCAAGCGTTCAATCTCCAGGCAGTCAGTCTCAGAGAAATTAGATTTGGATGGTTGAAAGGACCCTGAAGTAGAAGGTCCTGTCTCAGAGGCAGAGTCCATGGTGGAAAGGATGACATGTCCACCAGATCTGCATACTAAGTCCTGCGTGGCCACGCAGGCGCTATCAAGATCACTGATGCTCTCTCCTGCTTGATTTTGGCAATCAGACGAGGGAGCAGAGGAAACGGTGGAAACACATAAGCCACTTTGAAAGACCAAGGTGCTGCTAGAGCATCTATCAGCGTCGCCTTGGGATCCCTGGACCTGGATCCGTAACAAGGAAGTTTGGCGTTCTGACGAGACACCATGAGATCCAGTTCTGGTTTGCCCCAACGATGAATCAATTGTGCAAACACCTCCGGATGGAGTTCCCACTCCCCCGGCTGAAAAGTCTGACGACTTAGAAAATCCGCCTCCCAGTTCTCTACACCTGGGATATGGATAGCTGATAGGTGGCAAGAGTGAATCTCTGCCCAGCGAATTATCTTTGAGACTTCTAACATCGCTAGGGAACTCCTTGTTCCCCCTTGATAGTTGATGTAAGCCACAGTCGTGATGTTGTCTGACTGAAATCTGATGAACCTCATTGTCGCTAGCTGAGGCCAAGCCTAAAGAGCATTGAATATCGCTCTCAGTTCCAGAATGTTTATTGAAAGGAGTGTCCACGATCCCTGAGCCTTCAGGAAGTTCCAGACTGCCCCCCAGCCTAGAAGGCTGGCATCTGTCGTTACAATTGTCCAATCTGGCCTGCGAAAGGTCATACCTTTGGACAGATGGACCCGAGATAGCCACCAGAGAAGAGAATCCCTGGTTTCTTGATCCAGATTCAGTAGAGGGGACAAATCTGTGTAATCCTCATTCCACTGACTGAGCATGCAGAGTTGCAGCGGTCTGAGATGTAGACGTGCAAACGGCACTATGTCCATTGACGCTACCATTAAGCCGATTACTTCCATACACTGAGCCACCGAAGGGCAAGAAGTGGAATAAAGAACACGGCAGGAATTTAGAAGTTTTGATAACCTGGACTCTGTCAGGTAAATCCTCATTTCTACAGAATCTATTAGAGTTCCCAGAAAGGAGACTCTTGTGAGAGGGGATAGAGAACTCTTTTCTTCGTTCACCTTCCACCCATGCGACCTCAGAAATGCCAGAACTATGTCCGTATGAGACTTGGCAATTTGGAAATTCGACGCCTGAATCAGAATGTCATCTAAATAAGGGGCCACTGCTATGCCCCGCGGTCTTAGGACCGCCAGAAGTGACCCCAGAACCTTCGTAAAGATTCTTGGGGCTGTAGCTAACCCAAAGGGAAGAGCTACAAACTGGTAATGCTGTCTAGGAAGGCAAACCTGAGAAACCGATGATGATCTTTGTGTATCGGAATGTGAAGATAAGCATCCTTTAAATCCACTGTAGTCATGTATTGACCCTCCTGGATCATATGTAGGATGGTACGAATAGTCTCCATCTTGAATGATGGGACTCTGAGGAATTTGTTTAAGATCTTGAGATCTAAAATTGGTCTGAAGGTTCCCTCTTTTTTGGGAACCACAAACAGATTTGAGTAAAATCCCTGTCCCTGTTCCTCCTTTGGAACTGGATGGATCACTCCCATAACTAGAAGTTCTTGAACACAGTGTAAGAATGCCTCTCTCTTTATCTGGTTTACAGATAATTGTGAAAGGTGAAATCTCCCTTTTGGAGGAGAAGCTCTGAAGTCCAGAAGATATCCCTGGGATACAATTTCCAGCGCCCAGGGATCCTGGACATCTCTTGCCCAAGCCTGGGCGAAGAGCAAAAGTCTGCCCCCTACTAGATCCGTTACCGGATAGGGGGCCGATCCTTCATGCTGTCTTAGAGGCAGAAGCAGGCTTTTTGGCCTGCTTACCTTTGTTCCAGGTCTGGTTAGGTCTCCAGACCGACTTGGACTGGGCAGAAGTTCCCTCTTGTTTTGCATTAGAGGAAGTTGATGCCGCACTCGCCTTGAAGTTTCGAAAGGCACAAAAATTAGTCTGTTTGGCCCTTGATTTGGACCTATCCTGAGGAAGGGCATGACCTTTTCCTCCAGTGATATCAGAGATGATCTCCTTCAAACCAGGCCCGAATAGGGTTTGCCCCTTGAAGGGAATGTTAAGCAGCTTAGACTTTGAAGTAACGTCAGCTGACCATGATTTAAGCCATAGCGCCCTGCGCGCCTGAATAGCAAAACCAGAATTCTTAGCCGTTAGTTTAGTAAAATGAACAATGGCATCAGAAACAAAAGAATTGGCTAGCTTAAGTGCTCTAAGCTTGTCAAGTATGTCATCCAATGGGGTCTCTACCTGTAAAGCCTCTTCCAGAGACTCAAACCAGAAAGCTGCAGCAGCAGTGACTGGGGCAATGCATGCAAGGGGCTGTAGAATAAAACCTTGTTGAATAAACATTTTCTTAAGGTAACACTCTAACTTTTTATCCATTGGATCTAAGAAAGCATAACTGTCCTCGACAGGGATAGTAGTACGCTTATATAGGGTAGAAACTGCTCCCTCCACCTTAGGGACTGTCTGCCATAAGTCCCGTGTGGTGGCATCTATTGGAAACTTTTTCTTAAAAATAGGAAGGGGAAGAGAACGGCACACCTGGTCTATCCCATTCCTTAGTAACAATTTCTGTAAACCTTTTAGGTATTGGAAAACGATCAGTGCACACCGGCACTGCATAGTATTTATCCAATCTACACAATTTCTCTGGCACTGAAATTGTATCACAGTCATTCAGAGCAGCTAAAACCTCCCTGAGCAATACGCGGAGGTGTTCAAGCTTAAATTTAAATGTTGACACATCAGAATCAGGTTGAGTCAGAAACATCACCCACAGAAAGAAGCTCTCCTTCCTCAGCTTCTGCATATTATGATGGAGTATCAGACATAGCTACTAAAGCGTCAGTATGCTCTGTATTTCTTCTAACTCCAGAGCTGTCTCGCTTTCCTCGTAACCCAGGTAGTCTGGATAATACTGCTGACAGTGTATTATCCATGACTGTCGCCATGTCTTGTAAAGTAAATGCCATGGGCGCACTAGATGTACTTGGCGCCATTTGAGCGGGAGTCCCTTGAGCGGGAGTCAAAGGGTCTGACACGTGGGGCGAGTTAGTCGGCATATCTTCCCCCTCGTCAGATTCCTCTGGTGATAAATTTTTTAAAGACAGAATATGGTCTTTATTAATCAAACGAAATTTTTACAGTGTGTATAATAAGCTCTGCTGTGGCCCTACCTTCCCAAACAAACAACTTTGGAAAGCCTAAGAGCCCTTTAGAGAGGTCCTATAGCATTCAGGGGACTCCTTGAGGAAAGCTGGATGTCTCAGTCTGTAAAAGTTACTGCGCAATTATGCGCTAAATTAGGCCCCTCCCACTCATGTGGCAAATTTAAGCCAGCCATGTGGAAAAAAACTAGGCCCTAATAAAGTTTTATCACCAAGACATATATAAAAACGTTTAAACACTTCCAGCAAACGTTTTATATAACAAGAATTGAAAATTTATAAGAGTATTACCTCTGACAGTAAGCATGATACCAGTCGCTATTAAATCACTGTACTCAGGCTTACCTTACATAAATCTGGTATCAGCAGCATTTTCTAGCATTTACATCTCTAGAAAAAATTTTTAACTGCACATACCTCATAGCAGGATAACCTGCACGCCATTCCTCAGCTGAAGTTACCTCTCTCTTCAGTTATGTGTGAGAACAGCAATGGATCTTAGTTACAACCTGCTAAGATCATTAGAGATCACAGGCAGATTCTTCTTCTATTTTCTGCCTGGGACAAAAATAGTACAACTCCGGTACCATTTAAAAATAACAAACTTTTGATTGAAGAAAAAAACAACTACGTTTCACCACTTCTCTCTTACTACCTCCATGCTTGTCGAGAGTTGCAAGAGAATGACTGGATATGGCAGTTAGGGGAGGAGCTATATAGACAGCTCTGCTGTGGGTGATCCTCTTGCAACTTCCTGTTGGGAAGGAGAATATCCCACAAGTAATGGATGATCCGTGGACTGGATACACCTTACAAGAGAAAAATTGTTTTGAATTATATGACACAATGGGCCAGATTACAATGTTAGAACATGCGGTAATAACCAATATCACTGGACTATGCTACCATTACTGCGCAACTTTGATATTACAAGTCCATTGTCTCTGGTTAGAGCCAATTTACTTACTTACGCTTGTAATGGAAATTCTAAGTTATATTTTGCGTTTGAGCGCAAGTCAAAACTGCGCTTGAGACCTTTAGTAAAGGGTAAGGTTTAAAAAAAAAAGTTGCACAAAGCACATTAAAATAAAGTATTACACACACACATATACTCTTTTAAAAAAAGTTATCATATTAATAAAAACATTTTAAAAGGGTTAGAAATATGGTATATGGCAAGGTGTTTGACTGGAAAGGGCTCCAATGTGTATGTATGTAATATATATCTATGTGTGTAAGAACATTTTTTAACACATTCTTGGGGGAGAGATAGGCACTGGGTAATAAGAGATAAGGGAGGAGCTAGTGAGGCCAAGCCAGACTATATTAATAGTCTCGGGAATGTCATGGGTTGATTTTTTGTTAATATGTTTGTGCATGTTTCTTGGCTATATAACATCAAGAAAGCATATATTAATTAATTCTGTATCTGGGAAATAGTGAGCTCAATGCCTTTAAAGGCCATTTTTTGCAAGTGTAGTTTTTTTGTCCTAATCAGGTTGATACAGCATCAAGTTTGATTTAATACACATCTGTAAGCATGACAGACAAGCTAGGATATTTTAAGGAGTTTCAATCCTTTGGGATAAGTAACACTAAACACACATTTGGTATTAAAATCATCACATGATCAACATGTGATTGATCATAACTGTGTTGTCACTGAATGCTACTGTACAAAATTATAAAGGCAGGGCTAACAAAAACACAATTTATGCTTACCTGATAAATGTATTTATTTGATGACACGATGAGTCCACCGATCATTTAATTACTAATGGGATATATCACTCCTGCCCAGCAGGAGGCGGCAAAGAGCACCACAGCAAAGCTGTTAAATATCACCTCCCTTCCCTCCCACCCCAGTCATTCGACCAGAGTAAAGGAGAGAAATTAAGTAACAAGGTGCAGAGGTGTGTGAAGTTTATAACATACTCATACCCTGTCTAAAAAACAGGGTGGGCCGTGGACTCATCGTGTCAAGAAAAATAAATTTATCAGGTGAGCAGAAATTTTGTTTTCTTTCTAATGACACGATGAGTCCACGGATCATCTAATTACTAATGGGATTCAATACCCAAGCTAGAGTACACAGATGATAAGAGAGGGACAAGACAGGGAACCTAAATGGAAGGCACCACTGCTTGAAGAACCTTTCTCCCAAAAGCGGCCTCAGCAGAGGGAAAAGTATCAAATACGTAAAACTACCTTATCCGAATGAAAAATAAGGTAAGGAGAATCATACCGTAATGCCGAGAGCTCTGACACTCTACGAGCAGATGAAATAGCAATAAGAAACAAAACTTTCCAAGATAACAACTTAATATCTAAAGAATGCATAGGCTCAAATCTGAACAGACATATCTGCCAAATGTGTGAAATGTAAACCATTAAAATGACCTGCTACTGCAGAATCCTTACAGTAATTTTTAACATCTCTCATATGTTCTCCAAACCTTGTTCTGACTTCACGTGAGGTTTTTCCCACGTATTGACATTTACAAATATTACAAGTCAGAAGATAGATAGCGAATTTGGTTTTGCAGTTAGCATAGAAATCTATGACATATCGTTTATGATCTACACTGGAGGAGAATTGAGTACCTTTAATAAGGTTAGGGCAAGTATTGCAATCCCTACTTCCACATTTGTAAACTCCCTTTTTAGATAGCCAATACCCTGAAGGGATATCTTTAGTATCCAAGACCAAACTAGGAGAAAGTACCTTCCCCAATGTCTTAGGTTTTTTTGGGACATACCTGAAGTTTTTAACCATAGGTTTAAGAATGTCATCTCCCAATAATAAATGGGAATGTTTCTTTAAGATTTTAACCACAGCATTGTAATGCATAGAGTACTCGGTAGTAAAAATTATACTCTCATTAGTACCCAGTTCAGGCTTATTTTTGTTGTTAATGGGTTTGTTCTTATACTTTTTTACTGCTAGTCTAGATTGTTCAAGTTTTTTTGGGTTATAGCCTCTCTTAATTAACCTCTCTTTTCTCTTTCAATTCTAAAGACTGTGTTTCATAGATAAGGTCACTCTTCTTATTCCTACGCAGCCTGATAAACTGCCCTCTTGGTATGGCTTTTTTGACATGTTCTGGGTGCTGTGATGCCGCATGTAAAACAAGTTCTAACCTTGTTTGATGTTGGTGTTATAGTGCTTGTATATACACTTTTGTATATTGATCCCATTGTAAGTGTGTCAATGTTTTTAATAATTTACTGTGTTTTTAAAATTCTCCTGCACATTTAGGGTTAATGATTTTCCCTTTAAATAGGTATCTCTTACCTAGTGCTTTAGCCTATGATTAAGCGTCACTAGGGGGCGCGAAACGCGTCAGGCCTTTCTTGTCACACCTTTTCCTCCCCCCCTGTACTTGTGTCTTGCCTTCCATGTATATTTTTGAGATAACTTTCATTAAAGTTTTTTCTGTTTTTCAACTTTAATGTGAGCCCGCTTGGTTTTTGTAGTGCCTGCCGCTCTCTCTCCTAATTTGACTATTTTGAGCGATCCTGAGTCGCATCGCAGGCTACGGCACTCTTTCAGCCTTACTCATTGGAGGATTTCATATCACTTCTACATTTGCCGGTTCCGGTTTCGGATGCAGCTACACCGCGCTCACCTCTGTTTCTGCTTGTAGCCCTTGGATTCACACCAATATAGATATTTACGCCATATCTTGTGGTAAATCTTTCTAGTCACAGGTTTACGAGCCCGAATCATGGTCTCTCTGACCGATTCCGAAAATCCCTGCTTAGATAAAATTAAGCGTTCAATCTCCAAGCAGTCAGCTTCAGAGAAACTAGATTTGGATGAAGGACCCTTGAAGTAGAAGGTCCTTCCTCAACGGAAGTCTCCAAGGTGGAAGAGATGACATATCCATCAGATCTGCATACCAAATCCTGCGAGGCCATGCCGGTGCAATGAGGATCACTGACGCCCTCTCCTGCTTGATTCGAGCAATAACCCGAGGTAGAAGAGTGAACGGAGGAAATGGGTATGCAAGACTGAAATTCCAAGGTACTGCCAGGGCGTCTATCAGTACAGCCTGAGGGTCCCTTGACCTTGATCCGTACCTCGGAAGCTTAGCATTCTGTCGAGATGCCATGAGATCCAATTCCGACTGACCCCATTTGAGAATAAGGCTGGAAAAAACTTACGGATGGAGTTCCCACTCCCCCGGGTAAAAGTTCTGTCTGCTCAGGAAGTCCGCCCCCCCAGTTGTCCACGCCTGGGATGTGGATCGCCGACAGACAACAATTGTGGGTCTCCACCCACCGAATTATCTTGGCTATCTCTGTCATGGCTAAGGAACTCCGCATTCCTCCCTGATGGTTGATGTAAGCCACTGAAGTTATGTTGTCTGACTGGAACCTGATGAACCGGGCCGAGGCTAACTGGGGCCAGGCCAGAAGAGCATTGAAGATTGCTCTCAGCTCCAGAATGTTTATGGGCAGAACAGACTCTGACTGAGTCAAAATTCCCTGCGCCTTTAGAGAGCCCCAGACTGCTCCCCATCCTAGAAGGCTGGCGTCTGTTGTTACAATCACCCAAGAGGGTCTGCGAAAGCAGGTTCCCTGGGAGAGATGATCCTGAGACAACCACCAAAGAAGAAAATCCCTTGTCTCCTGCTCCAGCTGTATTCGTGGAGACAAATCCGCATAATCTCCATTCCATTGATTGAGCATGTTTAACTGCAGAGATCTGAGGTGGAAATGAGCGAACGGGATGATGTCCATTGCCACCACCATCAGCCCAATTACCTCCATGCACTGAGCCACTGATGGCCGAGGAGTGGACTGAAGCACTAGGCAAGAATCGAAAATCTTTGATTTCTTGACTTCTGTCAGAAAAATCTTCATTGATAGGGAATCTATTATTGTTTCCAAGAAAGTTACCCCTGTATTTGGAACTATGGAGCTCTTTTCCAAATTTACCTTCCATCCGTGAGATCGCAGGAAAGATAACAACATTTCCGTGTGGGACCTTGCTTATTAAAAAGATGGCGCCTGGACCAGGATGTCGTCCAGATAGGGCGCCACTGCAATGCACCCGTAATCGGAGCACCACTAACAGGGATCCCAGAACCTTTGAGAAAATTCTGGGAGCTGTGGCAAGGCCGAAAGGAAGAGCCACAAATTGGAAGTGTTTGTCTAGAAGTGCAAACCTTAGAAACTTGTGATGATCTCTGTGAATGGAAACATGCAGGTACGCGTCCTTTAAATCCACCGTTGTCATAAATTGACCCTCTTGGACCAAAGGAATAATGGAACGAATAGTTTCCATCTTGAAGAATGGTACTCTGAGGAATTTGTTTAGACTCTTGAGATCTAAAATTGGTCTGAAGGTTCCCTCCTTTTTGGGAACCACAAACAGATTGGAATAAAACCCTAGACCCCGTTCCTGCATTGGAACAGGAACTATCACTCCCAGGTCGGAGAGGTCCCGTACACAGTGTAAGAATGCCTCTCTTTTTGTCTGGTCTACAGATGATCTTGAAAGCAGAAACCTGCCTCTGGGAGGAAAATTCTTGAACTCAAGTTTGTATCCCTGGGACACTATGTCTACTGCCCACGGATCCTGAACATTTCGAACCTGAGTGAAGAAGGAAAGCCTGCCCCCCACAAGTTCCGGTCCCAGATCGGGGGCAGGCCCTTCATGCTGTCTTTGATTCAATAGTAGGCTTTTTGGATTGTTTTCCCTTGTTCCAAGACTGATTGGGTCTCCAGGAAGATTTAGAATGTTCTTGCTCGGAAGAGGAAGCGGAAGAATTTCCCTTGAAATTTCGAAAGGAACGAAAATTTCTCTGACTTCCCTTTTGCTTGTTTCTATTATCCTGAGGGAGAAGATGACCCTTTCCTCCCGTAATATCAGAGATTATTTCCGTCAAAATCGGTCCAAACAAGGTCTTTCCCTTGTAAGGAATCGCTAAAAGTTTAGACTTAGATGACACATCCGCAGACCAAGGTTTTAACCATAAAGCTCTGCGCGCTAGTACAGCAAAACATGAAATCTTTGCTCCCAGTTTAATAACCTGAAGGGAAACATCAGTAATAAAGGAATTAGCCAACTTAAGGGCTTTTATCCTATCCTGGATCTCAACAAGGGGAGTGTCTGTCCTAATAGCATCAGACAACGCATTAAACCAATATGCCGCCGCCCTAGTGACGGTAGCAATGCACACAGCAGGTTGCCATTGTAAACCTTGGTACACATACATCTTCTTGAGTAACCCCTCTAATTTTTTGTCCATAGGATCTTTAAAGGCACAACTATCTTCTATGGGGATAGTAGTTCTCTTGGCCAGAGTGGAAACAGCTCCTTCCACCTTCGGTACTGTTTGCCAAGCCTCCTTGATAGAGTCCGCTACGGGAAACATTTTTTTAATGTCAGAAGCTCGGTCTGGTACTGGAAAAACCTCTACCGAGGAAGGTACATCAAAATATTTATTTAGCTTAGTGGATTTCTTAGGATTAACTACGACTGTGGTGTTGCTGTCATCCAATGTAGCTAAAACCTCCTTGAGTAACAGATGGCGGTGTTCTAGCTTAAACCTGAAAGATACAACTTCAGTATCAGCAAGAGGAATTACACTGTCAGAATCTGAAATTTCACCTTCAGATGCTAACAAAGTATCCTCCTCCTCAGGCTTCTGGGAGGGGGCATTCGAAATAGCAACAACTGCGTCAGAAACCTCACTTACTGAATGTTTGTTTTTCCTCTTACGCTTTCCCTGCAACATGGGAAAAGCAGACAACGCATCAGAAACTGCAGAAGACATGAGAGAAGCAATGTCTTGCAACGTAACTCCAGGAGGAGTTAGAGAGGAAGCGCAGGGCACTGTATGTGTGGGCGGTAAAATTTGGGACGCTTGAGGAGAAAGCGGCATATATTGAACATTGTCATTAGACTCCTGAACAGCATCCACCTTGGAAAATGTTGGCTCAGAAAAAAGTCTATCCCTATAATTTAAAGTCCTCTCAATACATGGGGAACAGAAAGGGATTGGTGGTTCCACATTGAAATCAAAACACAAAGAACAAGTGACATTTTGCAAAGCCTCTTGGTCCATTCTGACTCACAATGGATCAAATTAACATATAATAACCTTAATTTTTTAATAAAAATGAAAATAGAAAAAAAAGTTACTGGCCCTTTAAATTATAAACCGTAATTTTTTTACTTAAGTCTGCAGAATGAGGTATTAAGCTAAATAACAGAAAAGACACACCTCTATACCTCAGCTTCTTTGCTGAGGTGCCTACCTGCCCTGCTTCCCTTCCAGTAGATAAACGATCCGGACTCCAGCAGGAGACGAAATGAGCCGTTCTCCGGTCCTAGAAATGCATGCTTTCAGAAATCATGCGTTTCTAGACAGACCCTGGAAATTCTGATCCTCCGCACTAGGAAGTGAAGAAAACAGAATTTATGCTTACCTGATAAATTACTTTCTCCAACGGTGTGTCCGGTCCACGGCGTCATCCTTACTTGTGGGAATATCTCTTCCCCAACAGGAAATGGCAAAGAGTCCCAGCAAAGCTGTCCATATAGTCCCTCCTAGGCTCCGCCCACCCCAGTCATTCGACCGACGGACAGGAGGAAAAAACAGGAGAAACTATAGGGTTCCGTGGTGACTGTAGTTAGAGAAAATAATTCATCAAACCTGATTAAAAAACCAGGGCGGGCCGTGGACCGGACACACCGTTGGAGAAAGTAATTTGTCAGGTAAGCATAAATTCTGTTTTCTCCAACATTGGTGTGTCCGGTCCACGGCGTCATCCTTACTTGTGGGAACCAATACCAAAGCTTTAGGACACGGATGAAGGGAGGGAGCAAATCAGGTTACCTAAACAAAAGGCACCACGGCTTGCAAAACCTTTCTCCCAAAAATAGCCTCCGAAGAAGCAAAAGTATCAAATTTGTAAAATTTGGCAAAAGTGTGCAGTGAAGACCAAGTCGCTGTCTTACATATCTGATCAACAGAAGCCTCGTTCTTGAAGGCCCATGTGGAAGCCACAGCCCTAGTGGAGTGAGCTGTGATTCTTTCAGGAGGCTGCCGTCCGGCAGTCTCGTAAGCCAATCGGATGATGCTTTTAAGCCAAAAGGAAAGAGAGGTAGAAGTCGCTTTTTGACCTCTCCTTTTACCAGAATAGACGACAAACAGAGAAGAAGTTTGTCTGAACTCTTTTGTAGCTTCTAAATAGAATTTTAGAGCACGGACTACGTCTAAATTGTGTAACAAACGTTCCTTCTTTGAAACTGGATTCGGACACAAAGAAGGTACAACTATCTCCTGGTTAATATTTTTGTTAGAAACAACCTTTGGAAGAAAACCAGGCTTAGTACGCAAAACAACCTTATCTGCATGGAACACCAGATAGGGTGGAGAACACTGCAGAGCAGATAACTCAGAAACTCTTCTAGCAGAAGAAATAGCAAGCAAAAACAAAACTTTCCAAGATAACAAATTAATATCTATGGAATGTAGAGGTTCAAACGGAACCCCTTGAAGAACTGAAAGAACTAGATTTAAACTCCAGGGAGGAGTCAAAGGTCTGTAAACAGGCTTGATCCTAACCAGAGCCTGAACAAATGCTTGAACATCTGGCACAGCTGCCAGTCGTTTGTGTAATAAGACAGATAAAGCAGAAATCTGTCCCTTTAGAGAACTCACTGATAATCCTTTATCCAAACCTTCTTGTAGAAAGGAAAGGATCTTAGGGATTTTGATCTTATTCCATAAGAATCCCTTGGATTCACACCAGCAGATATATCTTTTCCATATTTTATGGTAAATTTTTCTAGTTACCGGTTTTCTGGCTTGAACTAGAGTATCTATCACAGAATCTGAAAACCCACGCTTTGATAGAATCAAGCGTTCAATTTCCAAGCGGTCAGCTGGAGGGAGACCAGATTTGGATGTTCGAATGGACCCTGTACAAGAAGATCCTGTCTCAAAGGTAGCTTCCATGGTGCAACCAATGACATATTCACCAGGTCTGCATACCAAGTCCTGCGTGGCCACGCAGGAGCAATCAAGATCACTGAGGCCCTCTCCTGCTTGATCCTGGCTACCAGCCTGGGAATGAGAGGAAACGGTGGAAACACATAGGCTAGGTTGAAGGTCCAAGGCGCTACTAGGGCATCCACTAGAGTCACCTTGGGATCCCTGGATCTGGACCCGTAGCAAGGAACCTTGAATTTCTGACGAGACGCCATCAGATCCATATCTGGAATGCCCCATAATTGAGTCAACTGGGCAAAGATATCCGGGTGGAGTTCCCACTCCCCCGGATGGAATGTCTGACGACTCAGATAATCCGCCTCCCAGTTTTCCACACCTGGGATGTGGATCGCAGATAGGTGGCAGGAGTGATCCTCCTCCCATTTTATTATTTTGGTCACTTCTTTCATCGCCAGGGAACTCCTTGTTCCCCCCTGATGATTGATATAAGCAACAGTCGTCATGTTGTCTTATTGGAATCTTATGAATCTGGCCTTTGCTAGTTGAGGCCAAGCCCTGAGAGCATTGAATATCGCTCTCAGTTCCAGAATGTTTATCGGGAGAAGAGACTCTTCCCGAGACCATAGTCCCTGAGCTTTCAGGGATTCCCAGACCGCGCCCCAGCCCACTAGACTGGCGTCGGTCGTGACGATGACCCACTCTGGTCTGCGGAAGCTCATTCCCTGGGACAGGTGGTCCAGGGTTAGCCACCAACGGAGTGAGTCTCTGGTCTTCTGATCTACTTGAATCACTGGAGACAAGCCTGTATAGTCCCCATTCAACTGTTTCAGCATGCACAGTTGTAATGGTCTTAGATGAATTTGCGCAAAAGGAACTATGTCCATTGCTGCAACCATCAACCCTACTACTTCCATGCACTGAGCTACGGAAGGACGAGGAATAGAATGAAGAACTTGACAAGCGTTTAGAAGTTTTGACTTTCTGACTTCTGTCAGGAAAATCCTCATTTCTAAAGAATCTATTATTGTTCCCAAGAAGGGAACTCTTGTCGACGGAGACAGGGAACTTTTTTCTATGTTCACCTTCCATCCGTGAGATCTGAGAAAGGCCAAAACGATGTCTGTGTGAGCCTTTGCCTTTGAAAGAGACGACGCTTGTATTAGAATGTCGTCCAAGTACGGTACTACTGCAATGCCCCTTGGTCTTAGAACCGCTAGAAGGGACCCGAGTACCTTTGTGAAAATCCTTGGAGCAGTGGCTAACCCGAATGGGAGGGCCACAAACTGGTAATGTTTGTCCAGAAAGGCGAACCTTAGGAACTGATGATGTTCTTTGTGGATAGGAATATGTAGATACGCATCCTTTAGATCCACGGTAGTCATAAATTGACCTTCCTGGATTGTAGGTAGAATCGTTCGAATGGTTTCCATTTTGAACGATGGTACTCTGAGAAATTTGTTTAGGATCTTTAAATCCAGAATTGGTCTGAAAGTTCCCTCTTTTTTGGGAACTACAAACAGATTTGAGTAAAATCCCATTCCTTGTTCCGCCGTTGGAACTGGGTGTATCACTCCCATCTTTAACAGGTCTTCTACACAATGCAAGAATGCCTGTCTCTTTATTTGGTTTGAGGATAAGTGAGACATGTGGAACCTTCCCCTTGGGGGTAGTTCCTTGAATTCCAGAAGATAACCCTGAGAAACTATTTCTAGTGTCCAGGGATCCTGAACATCTCTTGCCCAAGCCTGAGCAAAGAGAGAGAGTCTGCCCCCTACTAGATCCGGTCCCGGATCGGGGGCTACTCCTTCATGCTGTTTTGTTAGCAGCAGCAGGCTTCTTGGCCTGCTTACCCTTGTTCCAGCCTTGCATCGGTTTCCAGGCTGGTTTGGTTTGTGAAGCATTACCCTCTTGTTTAGAGGATGCAGAGTTAGAGGCCGGTCCGTTCCTGAAATTGCGAAAGGAACGAAAATTAGACTTATTCTTGGCTTTGAAAGGCCTATCTTGTGGGAGGGCGTGGCCCTTTCCCCCAGTGATGTCTGAAATAATCTCTTTCAATTCTGGCCCAAAGAGAGTTTTACCCTTGAAGGGGATATTAAGCAATTTTGTCTTGGAAGATACATCCGCTGACCAAGACTTTAGCCAAAGCGCTCTGCGCGCCACAATTGCAAACCCTGATTTTTTCGCCGCTAATCTAGCTAATTGCAAAGCGGCATCTAAAATAAAAGAATTAGCCAACTTGAGTGCGTGAACTCTGTCCATAACCTCCTCATACGGAGTCTCTCTACTGAGCGACTTTCCTAGTTCCTCGAACCAGAACCACGCTGCTGTAGTGACAGGAACAATGCACGAAATGGGTTGCAGGAGGTAACCTTGCAGTACAAAAATCTTTTTAAGCAAACCCTCCAATTTTTTATCCATAGGATCTTTGAAAGCACAATTATCCTCGATAGGGATAGTAGTGCGCTTGTTTAGAGTAGAAACTGCCCCCTCGACCTTAGGGACTGTCTGCCATAAGTCCTTTCTGGGGTCGACCTTAGGAAATAATTTCTTAAATATAGGAGGGGGGACAAAAGGTATGCCGGGCTTCTCCCACTCCTTATTCACTATGTCCGCCACCCGCTTGGGTATAGGGAAAGCGTCGGGGTGCACCGGAACCTCTAGGAACTTGTCCGTCTTGCATAATTTTTCTGGAATGACCAGGTTGTCACAATCATCCAGAGTAGATAACACCTCCTTAAGCAGTGCGCGGAGATGCTCTAATTTAAATTTAAATGTCACAACATTAGGTTCGGCCTGTTGAGAAATTCTACCTAAATCTGAAATTTCCCCATCTGACAAAACCTCCCTCATGGCCCCTTCAGATTGGTGTGAGGGTATGACAGAGCAATTATCATCAGCGCCCTCCTGCTCTTCAGTGTTTAAAACAGAGCAATCGCGCTTTCTCTGATATGCAGGCATTTTGGATAAAATATTTGCTATGGAGTTATCCATTACAGCCGTCAATTGTTGCATAGTAATAAGTATTGGCGCGCTAGAAGTACTAGGGGCCTCCTGCGTGGGCAAAACTGGTATAGACACAGAAGGAGATGATGTAGAACTATGTCTACTCCCTTCATCTGATGAATCATCTTGGGCAACTTTACTATCTGTGGCAATACTGACCTTACTTTGTTTGGACGCTATGGCACAATTATCACACAATTTTGAAGGGGGAGACACATTGACTTTCATACATATAGAACATAGCTTATCTGAAGGTACAGACATGTTAAACAGGCTTAAACTTGTAAATAAAGTACAAAAACCGTTTTAAAACAAAAACGTTACTGTCTCTTTAAATTTTAAACAGTGCACACTTTATTACTGAATATGTGAAAAAGTATGAAGGAATTGTTCAAAATTTACCAAATTTTCACCACAGTATCTTAAAGCATTCAAAGTATTGCACACCAATTTTCAGAACTTTAACCCTTAAAATAAAGAAACCATGGCCCCTTTTTATCTTCTTTCTCTTTGAAATATAGTGCCCCCTTTTTCTGAGTGTCTTCTCCTTCCCAGAAATAAATAAAGTCAGCACTTACCTCATAAATCTACCCGACAGCAAGGCAGCTCACCAGGTTTGAGAGGTCCTCTCCCTCACATATACCTGTGGAAAGAAAACAGACTGAGTAATATCACTCAGGCTTTCAGAGTTAGGGCAGCATAAATTATATTGGAGGCGCAGTGAGAATTATTTCCCACAAGTTCCCATTGCTCTAAAGCCACCACTGCCCTACTGAAGAGACTGATGTGGACTACGGCTACACCCTAGCACAAAGCAGCACAATCTTGCACTACTTAAAAAATAATAAAATCTTGCTTGAAGAATCATTTTCTAACACCTAACTTTACCACTTCCTTGCTCTAACACAGGCAAAGAGAATGACTGGGGTGGGAGGGAAGGGAGGTGATATTTAACAGCTTTGCTGTGGTGCTCTTTGCCGCCTCCTGCTGGGCAGGAGTCATATATCCCATTAGTAATTAGATGATCCGTGGACTCATCATGTCATTAGAAAGAAATAAGGTTAAAATCTAAAATGTTTATGTGAAAGAGAAATTTGCCATTCATTTGGATTGGCATTTGGGCAGAAAAAAATCTAGATTACTAATAGTGATGTCGCAAACTTAAAATTTTCCGTTCGTGAACTGCGAACGCCCGCAACTGTTCGCGAATGGGCAAACCGCCATTGACTTCAATAGGCAGGCAAATTTTAAAACACACAGGGACTGTTTCTGGCCACAATAGTGATGGAAAAGTTGTTTCAAGGGTACTAACACCTGGACTGTTGCATGCAGGAGGGGGATCCATGGCAAAACTCCCACGTAAAATTACATAGTTGATGCAGAGTCTGGTTTTAATCCATAAAGGGCATAAATCACCTAACATTCCTAAATTGTTTGGAATAACGTGCTTTAAAACATCAGGTATGATGTGGTATCGATCAGGTAGTGTAAGGGTTACGCCCACTTCACAGTGACAGACCAAACTCCCCGTTTAACGCACCGCAAACAACCGCAAACAGTCCATTTGCACAACCGCAAACTCCCCATTTGCACAAGGTTGGATACCAAGCTAGCCATGTCCCGTTCCTTGTCCTCACTGATTTCATTGAAGGTCTCTTCCTCAACCCAGCTACGTACAACACCAAGAGTCCCCGAAAGGTGACAACAAGCCCCCTGGGACGCCTGCTGTGTTTGGTCTTCCACCTCCTCAAAGCCACCTTCCTCCTCTAACTCCTCTTCTTCAGACTCCTCTCTCTGCGTTGCCTCTCTCTGCGTTATTATAAGGTATGTTAAGTAGTACTATTCTTATCAGTTTAATCCCTGTTCCGTCCCCTATCAGGGGACGTGTATATGGCATGGATTTTAGGAACCGGGAGATGGAAAAAGATGCTTGGTCGGTCCTCCTACTTCAAATTTGGGGCACTGCGCGTGCAATCGTGGCCAGACTTTTAGCCGACGGACATTTGGCCGACAGACATTTGGCTGACAGACATTTGGCCGAAACACAAGTGGCTGTCAGATAACAGTCCAGCCATGAGATAGATAGATTTGATAGATAAATAGATAGATTTGATAGATATATAATTTCCCAGACAGAGAATTACAAGACGTGCGGTCTGGGACCCATGGTAAGGTTCCCAGAGGCAGTTGCGGCGCCAGGGGACGTGTATATGGCATGGATTTTAGGAACCGGGAGATGAAAAAGATGCTTGGTCGGTCCTCCTACTTCAAATTTGGGGCACTGCGCGTTCAATCTACTGTGCCACCAGATAGGAGTGGTGTGTTAAGTAGTACTATTCTGATCAGTTTAATCCCTGTTACGTCCCCTGTCAGGGGACGTGTATATGGCATGGATTTTAGGAACCGGGAGATGGAAAAAGATGCTTGGTCGGTCCTCCTACTTCAAATTTGGGGCACTGCACATGCAATCTACTGTGCCACCAGATAAGAGTGGTGTGTTAAGAAGTACTATTCTGATCAGTTTAATACCTGTTACGCCCCCTATCCGGGGACGTGTATATGGCATGGATTTTATGAACCAGGAGATGGAAAAAGATGCTTGGTCGGTCCTCCTACTTCAAATTTGGGATCTACTGTGCCACCAGATAAGAGTGGTGTGTTAAGTAGTACTATTCTGATCAGTTTAATCCCTGTTACGTCCCCTGTCAGGGGACGTGTATATGGCATGGATTTTAGGAACCGGGAGATGGAAAAAGATGCTTGGTCGGTCCTCCTACTTCAAATTTGGGGCACTGCACATGCAATCTACTGTGCCACCAGATAAGAGTGGTGTGTTAAGAAGTACTATTCTGATCAGTTTAATACCTGTTACGCCCCCTATCCGGGGACGTGTATATGGCATGGATTTTATGAACCAGGAGATGGAAAAAGATGCTTGGTCGGTCCTCCTACTTCAAATTTGGGGCACTGCACGTGCAATCTACTGTGCCACCAGATAAGAGTGGTGTGTTAAGTAGTACTATTCTGATCAGTTTAATACCTGTTACGCCCCCTATCAGGGGAGGTGTATATGGCATGGATTTTAGGAACCGGGAGATGGAAAAAGATGCTTGGTCGGTCCTCCGACTTCAAATTTGGGGCACTGCACGTGCAATCTACTGTGCCACCAGATAAGAGTGGTATGTTAAGTAGTACTATTCTGATCAGTTTAATACCTGTTACGCCCCCTATCAGGGGAGGCGTATATGGCATGGATTTTAGGAACCGCGAGATGGAAAAAGATGCTTGGTCGGTCCTCCTACTTCAAATTTGGGGCACTGCGTGTGCAATCGTGGCCGGACTTTTAGCCGACGGACATTTGTCAGAAACACAAGTGGCTGTCACAAAACAGTCCGGCCACGAGATAGATAGATTTGATAGATAGATACATAGATTAGATAGATAGATGAATAGATGCAATATACATTTGATAGATATGATAGATAGATTTGATAGATAAATAGATAGATTTGATAGATATATAATTTCCCAGACAGAGAATTACAAGACGTGCAGTCTGTGACCCATGGTAAGGTTCGGAGAGGCAGTTGCGGCGCCAGGAGACGTGTATATGGCATGGATTTTAGGAACCGGGAGATGGAAAAAGATGCTTGGTCGGTCCTCCTACTTCAAATTTGGGGCACTGCACGTGTAATCTACTGTGCCACCAGATAAGAGTGGTGTGTTAAGTAGTACTATTCTGATCAGTTTAATACCTGTTACGCCCCTTATCAGGTGACGTGTATATGGCATGGATTTTAGGAACCGGGAGATGGAAAAAGATGCTTGGTCGGTCCTCCTACTTCAAATTTGGGGCAATGCGCGTGCAATAGTGGCCGGACTTTTAGCCGACGGACATTTGGCCGAAACACAAGTGGCTGTCACAAAACAGTCCGGCCACGAGATAGATAGATTTGATAGATAGATAGATAGATAGATAGATAGATAGATAGATACATAGATTAGATAGATAGATCAATAGATGCAATATACATTTGATATATACGATAGATAGATAGATAGATAGATAGATTTGATAGATAAATAGATAGATTTGATAGATAGATAGATAGATAATTTCCCAGACAGAGAATTACAAGACGTGCGGTCTGTGACCCATGGTAAGGTTCCCAGAGGCAGTTGCGGTGCCAGGGGACGTGTATATGGCATGGATTTTAGGAACCGGGAGATGGAAAAAGATACTTGGTCGGTCCTCCTACTTCAAATTTGGGGCACTGCACATGCAATCTACTGTGCCACCAGATATGAGTGGTGTGTTAAGTAGTACTATTCTGATCAGTTTAATCCCTGTTACGTCCCCTATCAGGGGACGTGTATATGGCATGGATTTTAGGAACCGGGAGATGGAAAAAGATGCTTGGTCGGTCCTCCTACTTCAAATTTGGGGCACTGGGCGTGCAATATAATGTGCCCCCAGGTAGGAGTGGTGTGTTAAGTAGTACTATTCCTATGAGTTTAATCCCTGTTAAGTGCCTTTTTTTTGGTTTGGTTTTTGAAGCCACAGTGCAGCACCAGAGGCCAGAAAAATTTGGCATGTACACATGCCTGAAAAATTAGGTATTGTTGCAGCCGCTGCTGTAGCAGCGGCCAGAAAAATTGATGTTTGTTTCCCAGGCAGAAAGTGCCCTAAAACATTGCGGCTTGAACCCTAGTTGGTGGCGGATAAGTCACGCAAGTCATCCGGCATTCGAAGATAAAATACAGCAGCGTATGGACCATTTTTAGCCCAAGGCAGCTCATCTCACCAAGCCTTTTTTACTCGAATGTATCGCCCAATGTCAGTCCCTTCGGGATCCATCCCTCATTCATCTTAATAAAGGTGAGGTAATATAGACTTTTTTGACCTAGGCGACTTCTCTTCTCAGTGACAATACCTCCTGCTGCACTGAAGGTCCTTTCTGACAGGACACTTGAAGAAGTTCTATTGCAAATTGGGATACCTCAGGCCACAGGTCAAGACTGCACACCCAGTAGTCAAGGGGTTCATCGCTCCTAAGAGTGTTGAGATCTGCAGTTAAGGCGAGGTAGTCTGCTACCTGTCGGTCGAGTCGTTCTCTGAGGGTGGACCCCGAAGGGCTGTGGCGATGCATAGGAGTTAAAAAGCTCTGCATGTCCATCAACAACACGTTTGTAAAGCGTCCTGTCCTTACCGGCGTGGTCGTGGGAGTCGGAGGATTACTTTCACCTCTTCCCCTGTTAGATTCCCATTGTGCTGTGACATCACCCTTATACGCTGTGTAAAGCATACTTTTTAATTTATTTTGGAACTGCTGCATCCTTTCCGACTTGTGGTAATTCGGTAACATTTCAGGCACTTTATGCTTATACCGGGGGTCTAGTAGCGTGGACACCCAGTACAGGTCGTTCTCCTTCAGCTTTTTTATACGAGGGTCCCTCAACAGGCACGACAGCATGAAAGACCCCATTTTCACAAGGTTGGATGCCGAGCTACTCATGTCCCGTTCCTCGTCCTCAGTGATCTCACTGAAGGTATCTTCTTCCCCCCAGCCACGTACAACACCACGGGTACCAGATAGGTGACAATGAGCACCCTGGGATGCCTGTTGTGGTTGGTCTTCCTCCTCCTCCTCACAGCCACATTCCTCCTCTGACTCCTCTTCCCTACAATCCTCTTCCAGCGTTGCCGCTGGTCCAGCAAGCAATGCTGATAAGGCTGTTTCTGGTGGTGATGGTGAACACAACTCTTCCTCTTCACGCTCATCTACGGCCTGATCCAGCACTCTTCGCAGGGCACGCTCCAGGAAGAAAACAAATGGTATGATGTCGCCGATGGTGCCTTCGGTGCGACTGACTAAGTTTGTCACCTCCTCAAAAGGATGCATGAGCCTACAGGCATTGCGCATGAGTGCCCAGTAATGTGGAAAAAAATTCCCAGTTCCGCAGAGGCTGTCCTAGCACCCCGGTCATACAAATACTCGTTAACGACTTTTTCTTGTTGGAGCAGGCAGTCGAACATTAGGAGTGTTGAATTCCAACGTGTCGTGCTGTCGCAAATCAAGCGGCTCACTGGCATGTTTCGCCGCTGGATATCGGAAAAGTGCACCATGGCCATGTAGGAACGCCTCAAATGGCCACACACCTTCCTGGCCTGCTTCAGGATGTCCTGTAAGCCTGGGTACTTATGCACAAAACATTGTACGATCAGATTACACACATGTGCCATGCACGGCACATGTGTCAACTTGCCCAATTTCAATGCCACCACCAAATTACTTCCATTCTCAGAAACCACTTTGCCGATCTCCAGTTGGTGCAGAGTCAGCCACTGATCCACCTGTGCGTTCAGGGTGGACAGGAGTGCTGGTCCGGTGTGACTCTCTGCTTTCAGGCAAGTCAACCCCAAGACGGCGTGACACTGCCGTATCCGGGATGTGGAATAGTACCTGCGGAGCTGGGGGGGTGCCGTTGATGTGGAGCAAGACGCAGCAGCAGAAGAGGACTCAGCCGAGGAGGTTATGGAAGAGGATGGAGTAGGAGGAGTAGAGGAGGTGGCAGCAGGCCTGCCTGCAAGTCATGGCGGTGTCACCAACTCCTCCTCTGCAGAGCCACGCATTCCATGCTTGGCAGCCATCAGCAGGTTTACCCAATAGGTAGGTGATATACCTGGACCCTTGCCCCAACACTGTGTGCCAGACATGCCATTACTTCCTTTCGCACAATCGAGTACAGGTTGGGGATTGCCTTTTGTGCAAAGAAATTTCGGCCGGGTACCTTCCACTGCGGTGTCCCAATAGCTACAAATTTTTTGAATGCCTCAGATTGCACCAGCTTGTATGGTAAAAGCTTCTTATGCTCAAACATGTCCTTGACAGACACATGACTGTGGGCAGATGAGCAGGAACTGCTCCGGAAGAGAGACGGAGTGGTGGATGGTTGAGAGGGGGCAAGGAGGACAGCAGTGGTTGACGTGGCTGAAGATGCTGGACCAGGAGGAGGATGGCGGCTTTGAGTTTGTGTGCCGCTTCTACTCATGTGTTGATCCCATAGGCGTTTGGGATGTGCGATCATGTGCCTTCGCAAAGCAGTTGTACCTAGGTGGGTGTTGGACTTCCCATGACTCAGTTTCTTTTGGCACAGGTTGCAAATGGCATCGCTGTTGTCAGAGGCAGACACACAAAAAAAATGCCACACTGCTGAGCTCTGCGATGACGGCATTCTGGTGGTGGCAACAGCATGCGTTGATTGGCGTGCTGTCTGGCTGACCCCGGGTGCCGATGCATGCTGTCTGACTGTGCCACTAGCTCCTTGCGACGACCTCCCACTGCTTCCAACTCGTCTCCTCCTCCTCCTCTCTGTCTCCCCATATGAACTTTCCCCCTGTTCTTCTTCTCTTCTAGCGGGCACCCACGTGACATCCACGGACGCATCGTCATCATCAACCGCTTCACTTGCATCTGACAAATCAACAAAGGAAGCAGCAGCGGGTACAACATCATCATCATTACACCGTACGTCCATGTCTGTAATGCTGCCTGACTGAGACATATCACTGTTATCTCTACATCCTCTGTCAATGATGGTTGCGCATCACTCATTTCTTCCAACTGATGTGTAAAAAACTCCTCTGACAGATCAAGTGAAGCGGCTGTGGTGCTAGTGTTGGTGGTGGCGGCAGGCGGGCGAGTGGTAACTTGAGAGGTGCCCAAAGATAAGCTGGAGGAGGATGGTGCATCAAGGTTCGAAGTGGAAGCTATAGAAGATTGGGTGTCCTGTGTTATAAAGTCAAAGTCCTCCTCAGAACTTTTCGAGTTCATGGGATGTGGCCTCTGAACACTGGGCATTATTCTAGTGTCAAAGGGAATCACAGCACCACGACCACGACGGCACCTGCGGGGTGGCCTGCCTCTGTGCCTCGAGTGGTGGCACTGGGCAAGTGGGCCCAGTATAAGATGTGAGCCTGAAACAAAAAAGCAGACTGATGTTTCACAGACGCAGTCCAAAAAGTTTTTTTTGTTTTTAAATGTACACTTACTCTACTATTAAACAAGATATGAGTGGTGGCACTGGGCAAGTGGGCACAGTATACACTGTGAGCCTGACACAAAAAAGCAAACTGATGTTTCACAGTCCAAAAAGTTTTTATTTTTTTTAAATGTACACTTACACTACTATTAAACAAGATATGAGTGGTGGCACTGGGCGAGTGGGCACAGTATAAGCTGTGAGCCTGAAACAAAAAAGCAGACTGATGTTTCACAGTCCAAAAAGTTTTTTGTTTTTTTTAAATGTACACTTACACTACTATTAAACAAGATATGAGTGGTGGCACTGGGCAAGTGGGCACAGTATAAGCTGTGAGCCTGACACAAAAAAGCAGACTGATGTTTCACAATCCAAAAAGTTTTTTATTTTTTTTAAATGTACACTTACACTTCTATTAAACCAGATATGAGTGGTGGCACTGGGCAAGTGGGCACAGTATACGCTGTGAGCCTGGCACACACGCTGGCAGGCAGGCAACTGCAATTAGATTACACTAGCAGACTGATGTTTCACAGTAGAAAAAGTTTTTTTTTTTAAATTTACACTACTGTTACACCAGATATGAGTGGTGGCACTGGGCAAGTGGGTCTGGCACACACGCTGGCAGGCAGGCAGGCAACTGCAATTAGATTACACTAGCAGACTGATGTTTCAAAGTCAAAAAAGTTTTTTTTTTTTTAAATTTACACTACTGTTACGCCAGATATGAGTGGTGTGGCACTGGGCAAGTGGTTCTGGCACACACGCTGGCAGGCAGGCAACTGCGATTAGATTACACTAGCAGACTGATGTTTCACAGTCAAAAAAGTATTTTTTTTTTTAAATTTACACTACTGTTACACCAGATATGAGTGATGTGGCTTGGCAGCCAGGCAACTGCAATTAGATTACACAGGGGGAAAAAAATGATGTTCTAGCCCTAAAAAGGGCTTTTTGGGGTGCTGTGCTTACAGCAAAGATCAGATGAGTCCTTCAGGACTGTAGTGGACACTGAATACACTAGCCTAGCTATCAATTTCCCTATTAAATCACCAGCAGCTACACTGTCCCTCCTCTCACTAACAATGCAGCTTCCGAATGAATCTAAAATGGCTGCTGTTCAGGAGCTGGGAGGGTCTGCTGCTGATTGGCTGGAATGTGTCTGCAGACTGTGAGATACAGGGTCAAAGTTTACTCAATGATGACGAATAGAGGCGGATCGAACATTGCATATGTTCGCCCGCAGCGGCGAACGCGAACATGCTATGTTCGCCAGGAACTATTCACCGGCGAACTATTCGCGACATCACTAACACACAACACAGAAACTCTGATGTTATCAGGATGCACAAATATTAACCAAATACTATAGCAAAACTACTACTCATTCCTATAAATAATATCTTAAGCAAAATGTATGCTTGTATAAAAATGTTTATGAAAAATTTATTAGAAATGTGCGATTCGTTTCGGATCAATTCGGAAATTTGGCCGAATTCGTTAAATTCAGATCGATTCGAATTTCCGAATTGAAATAGTGCCGAATAAATACAAATTAGTTCAGATTTATTCTGTAGATTCGGATGGCCATGGATTACATTAGTATTGTACAGTATATTAGGTTATATCACTCTGCTATGGGTTACACCTAATATACAGTACATAATAATAGTCTAATACACAGCACATCCCACCTAACACATACCGAAATTCCGAATTTCCGAACCAAATCCAGCCGAATTTATTCGAATCTGAAACAAATTGATTTAAATTTTTCCGAATTCGAATCGATCCGAACCGAAATGCGAAAACATCCGAATCGATCTGAACTAAATTTTTTTCGCCATGCACATGTCTAAAATGAACTAACACTTATGATCTACAAAGTACTTCTGGGTAGAACCCCAACAGTTTAGCTAGGAAATAGCAGCACTATGTGTAGACTATCCTCAGTAGAACCAGTCATCAACCACCAGCTTAGCCTGAAAACCAGAGCAAATATTTAGAATGTCATGTGTACAGTACATGAACCATCAAAAATGTCAACAACCGGGCTAACCATGGGTGTAGTTGTAAATATGGTTTATTAAACACGATGGCATTGTTTTTCTCAGCACATAGCTGTTTTATCCATGGAATTGGTGATGTGTTTTCCAATATTTCATTTTTTTTGTTATTTTTCATTTTATGCAAATGCATTAATTACTCTTTTTAAAAAACAAAAAACAAAAAAAAACAACAACTGGACTTTAAAGGGATATGAAACCCAAACGACTAGATTACGAGTTTTGCATTAGAGGCTATGCGGTGCTAACGAGCAGTTTATGCTCACCGCTCACTTAAAGACAGCGCTGGTATTACGGGTTTTTCCCAAACCCGGCATTAACCGCAAAAAAGTGATCGTAGAGCAAAATTTTGCTCGACATCTCACCTCAATACCAGTGCTGCTTACGTTAGCGGTGAGCTGGCTGAAGGTGCTCGTGCACGATTTCCCCATAGGAATCAATGAGGGAGGTGTAGACATAAATACATTTATGTCTACACCTAACACCCTAACATGAACCCCGAGTCTCAACACCCCTAATCTTACACTTATTAACCCCTAATCTGCCGCCCCCGACATCGCCGACACCTACATTATATTATTAACCCCTAATCTGCCGCTCCGGACACTGCCGACACCTACATTATACTTATGAACCCCTAATCTGCTGCCCCCAACATCGCCTACATTATATTTATTAACCCCTAATGTACCGCCCCCAATGTCGCCGCAACCTACCTACACTTCTTAACCCCTAATCTGCCGCCCCCAACGTCGCTGCCACTATATTAAAGTTATTAACCCCTAAATCTAAGTCTAACCCTAACCCCCCCAAACTTAAATATAATTTAAATAAATATAAATAAAATAACTATAATTAACTAAATTATTCCTATTTAAAACTAAAATACTTACCTATAAAATAAACCCTAAGCTAGCTACAATATAACCAATAGTTACATTGTAGCTATCTTAGGGTTTATTTTTATTTTACAGGCAAGTTTGTATTTAATTTTAACTAGGTACAATAGTTATTAAATAGTTATTAACTATTTAATAACTACCTAGCTAAAATAAAGACAAAAGTACCTGTAAAATAAAACCTAACATAAGTTACAATTACACCTAACACTACCACTATAATTAAATTAATTCCCTAAATTAAATAAAATTATCAAAAGTACAAAAAAACCCACTAAATTACAGAAAATAATGAAAAAATTACAAGATTTTTAAACTAATTACACTTAATCTAATCCCCCTAACAAAATAAAAAAGCCCCCCAAAATAAAAAGGCCCTACCCTACACTAAATTACAAATAGCCCTTAAAAGGGCCTTTTGCAGGGCATTGCCCCAAAGTAATCAGCTCTTTTACCTGTAAAAAAAAATTAAAAATCCTTCCCCAACATTAAAACCCACCACCCACACAACCAACCCTACTCTAAAACCCACCAATCCCCCCTTAAAAAAAACTAACACTAACCCCCTGAAGATCACCCTACCGGGAGACGTCTTCATCCAACTGGGCAGAAGTGGTCCTCCAGATGGGCAGAAGTCTTCCTCCAAGCCTGGCAGAAGTGGTCCTCCAGACGGGCAGAAGTCTAAATCCAGACGGCATCTTCTATCTTCATCCATCCGGCGCGGAGCGGGTCCATCTTCAAGACATCAGATGCGGCGCATCCTCTTCTTCCGACGGCTACGACTGAATGAAGGTACCTTTAAGTGACGTTATCCAAGATGGCGTCCCTTCAATTCCGATTGGCTGATAGAATTCTATCAGCCAATCGGAATTAAGGTAGAAAAAATCATATTGGCTGATGCAATCAGCCAATAGGATTCAGCTGGCATTTTATTGGCTGTTCCAATCAGCCAATAGAATGCAAGCTAAATCCTATTGGCTGATTCTATCAGCCAATCGGAATTGAAGGGACGCCCTCTTGGATGACATCATTTAAAGGAACCTTCATTCAGTCGTAGCCGTCGGAAGAAGAGGATGCTCTGCGTCGGATGTCTTGAAGATGGACCCGCACCACGCCGGATGGATGAAGATAGAAGATGCCATCTGGATGAAGACTTCTGCCCATCTGGAGGACCACTTCTGCCCGGTTGGATGAAGACGTCTCCCGGTAGGATGATCTTCAGGGGGTTAGTGTTAGGTTTTTTTAAGGGGGGATTGGGTGGGTTTTAGAGTAGGGTTGGTTGTGTGGGTGGTGGGTTTTAATATTGGGGGGGGGATTTGTAATTTTTTTACAGCAATGCCCCGCAAAAGGCCCTTTTAAGGGCTATTTGTAATTTAGTGTAGGGTAGGGCTTTTTTTATTTTGGGGGGCTTTTTATTTTGTTAGGGGGATTAGATTAGGTGTAATTAGTTAAAAAATCTTGTAATTTTTTTATTATTTTCTGTAATTTAGTGTTTGGGTTTTTTTGTACTTTAGATAATTTTATTTAATTTAGGGAATTAATTTAATTATAGTGGTAGTGTTAGGTGTAATTGTAACTTAGGTTAGGTTTTATTTTACAGTTACTTTTGTCTTTATTTTAGCTAGGTAGTTATTAAATAGTTAATAACTATTTAATAACTATTCTACCTAGTTAAAATAAATACAAACTTGCCTGTAAAATAAAAATAAACCCTATGATAGCTACAATGTAACTATTAGTTATATTGTAGCTAGCTTATGGTTTATTTTAAAGGTAAGTATTTAGTTTTAAATAGGAATAATTTAGTTAATGATAGTTATTTTATTTATATTTATTTAAATTATATTTAAGTTAAGGGGGGTTAGGGTTAGACTTAGATTTAGGGGTTAATAACTTTAATATAGTGGTGGCGACGTTGGGGGCGGCAGATTAGGGGTTAATAAATGTAGGTAGGTGTCGGCGATGTTAGGGACGGCAGATTAGAGGTTAATAAAATTTAACTAGTGTTTACGAGGCAGGAGTGCAGCGGTTTAGGGGTTAATATATTTATTATAGTGGCAGCAATGTCCGGTTCAGCAGATTAGGGGTTAAAAATGTTAATTTAGTGTTTGCTATGTGGGAGGACCTCGGTTTAGGGGTTAATGGGTAGTTTATGGGTGTTAGTGTACTTTTTAGCACTTTAGTTAAGAGTTTTAAGCTACGGCGTTGTAGTGTAAATCTCTTAACTACTGACTTTTAAATGCGGTACCAGTCTTGACAGGAGAGGGTCTACCGCTTACTTTTTTTCAGACTCGTAATACCGGCTCTATGCAAGTCCCATTGAAAAAAGAGGATACGCAATTGACGTAAGTGGATTTGCGGTATTTCCAAGTCTGGCCAAAAAAGTGAGCGGTACACCTGTACCTTCAAGACTTGTAATACCAGCGGGCGTTAAAAAGTAGCATTGGGACCGGCCAACGCTGCTTTTTAAGCCTAACGCCAAACTCATAATCTAGCCGATAGTTTTTTATTTCATGATTCAGATAGAACAGGCAATTTTAAGCAACTTTGTAATTTACTCTGATTTTTTTCTTTGTTCTATTGGTATCTTTATTTTAAAAGGACCCTGGGTAGCGCTTGCTGATTGTTGGCTACATTTAGCCACCATTTAGTAAGTGCTACCCAGGTGCTGAACCAAAAATGGTTAAAATAAACCAAACTATTCAAATAAAAATATGAAGAGAACATTGTTAATAGGAGTAAATTAGAAAGTTTCTTAAAATTGCACACTCTATCTGAATCATGAATGAAAACAATTCAGATTTATATCCCTTTGTTTAAAACAGTCCTGGTGGTGGCAGCAATTAAAGGTATAGCAGTGTGGGTGGCACTAAAAGGGGATTTTGTCTCCTTCTCTAAGTCTAGATCAGACTAAAGCATTGTCTTACTAACCGTTACACCCAAGTCATGGCCTTGCTTGGAGTGGTCTGACCATGACAGGCTGGATCATGGTCAGGGCTGGTGCTATTGGGGGCTGAATACTGGGCAGCAATAACTGTGGTTTGGTGGTCTGGATCAGCCTCAGTTATAGTTGCAGTAGGGCTATGTCACTGTTAGCCATAGTCAATGCATCTCTTAATCACATCATATTCCGTAGTTCTACAGTAATGGTTACAAAATCCATAGCTTGATACATTCCACATAAACCTTTACTTCTGCAAACTTGGAGCAACTTTTTAAATTTAAAACGTAAATACAATCCAAAATAATTTAATTAAACACTACTTGTGTCTTTTCTCTGACCTCCAAAGAAGCAAATCGACTTTTTGTATTTATGACCCAGCACCCATCCAATCAACTAAGGAAAACTCAGAATCCAAAAATACTGTGCATCATCCAGATTAAAAAACCATCTTCCCCTCAATTGCTCCTCCATAACAGTCTGCATTGTGTAATGTATATATTATTTGTTTTTGTTATATATAGGGTAAAGTATCATACAAAACTTTTCATGAATTTATAGATCTACACATTTCTTTCAAAGTATCATTTGCTGTACAGTTACTTTAACGCTCATTTAAAAAGGGGGGCTGCTACCAATTATTTCAGTATAAATTTCCTTGTTAATAGTGTATTTTAACTTGACATAAATGTGTAGCAGTATAACCAAGTGTTAAAATGTATTAATGCGGTCTCTAGCATGAACTGGATGTGCCCCCCTCTGTAGCATATTGATGCCTGTCACATTAGTTTACCCATAAGGCAGGGGTGTGACAGAAAGAGGGTTAACCAATATTTCAACTGTAACCAGGTTGTCACAGAAAAACCACTCCAGGCAAGTCTGAGTCTTAGTTCAGTGGGTAAAAGGGTTTACAAACACTATCTAGTCTATACCACCCCCTAACCCCCTTTTAATGCCACCCTCGCTAAACTATTTCTGTAGCCACTATCAATAATTATTAAATGGGAAATCTTTGGTAAAAGCCAGAATAATAGATTACATAAATCCCAAAACACAATTTGGCAAAAATCAAATAAATAACACAAATACTGTCATAACTATATTTTCTGTAATATGGTTTTGATATTAGACTAACACAAAACTTAAAGAGACATAAAACTCAAATATTTTTTTTTTCACGATTCAGTGCATGCAATTATAAACAACTTTACAACTCTACAAAAGGATAAAGAGAGAGAATAAAACAAATTAGATAATAGAAATAAACTGGAAAGTTATTAAAAATTTGCATGTTATATTTAAATCATTAAAGAAAAAATTTGGGTTTCATGTCCCTTTAAAGAAATATTTATTATAACTAAGAAATAGTTATAGTGCATATATATATATATATATATATATATATATATATATATATATATATATATATATATATATATATATATATATATGTACACATACATACATACATACATACACATATATAATTATCATCATCATTTATTTGTATTGTGCCGCCAAATTATATATATATATATATATATATATATATATATATATATATATATATATATATACACACACATACACATACATACACACAGTATATATATATATATATATATATATATATATATATATATATATATACACACTGTATATATATTCAGTATGTTAAAAGGTTTAGGAAACTTAAACATTTTCTTTCATGATTCAGATAGAGCATACAATTTTAAAAAACTTTCCAATTTACTTCTATTATCTAAATGTGTTAGTTCTCTTGGTATCCTTTGTTGAGAAGCAAACCTAGGTAATCTGAGGAGCTGGGAGCTAGCTGCTGATTGGTGGCTGCAAATATATGCCTGTTGTCAATGGCTTATTGATGTGTTCAGTTAGCTCCCTGTAGTGCATTGCTGCTCCTTCAACAAAGGATACCAAGAGAATGAAGCAAAATTGATAATAGAAGTACAGTATAAAGTTGTTTAAAAATAAAAGCTCTATCTGAAACATGGAAGAAAAAAAAATAGTATTCTCTTTAAGAATGTTTCTTCATTTATTAAGTTTAGTAGCACATTTTGAAATGTTCTTTGTTAAAGGGATATTAAAGTCCAAATTAAACTTTCATGATTCAAATAGGGCATGCAATTTTAAACAACTTTCTAATTTACTTTTATCATAAAATTTGCTTTGTTCTCTTGGTATTCGTAGTTGAAAGCTAAAGCTAGGTAGGCTTATTTGCCAATTTCTAAGACCTTGAAGGCCGCCTCTTATCTGAAAGCATTTGAACGTTTTTCACAGCTAGAAGTTAGTTCATGTGTTTCCTTATAAATAACATAGTGCTCATGCACATGTAGTTATTTAAGAGTGAGCACTAATTGCCTGAAATGCAAGTCTGCCAAAAGATCTGAGACAAAGAGGCAGTCAGCAGAAGCTTAGAAGCAAGGTAATTGCAGAGGTAAAAAGTATATTTCTATAACAGTGTTGGTTATGCAAAACTGGGGAATGTTAAATAAAGGGATTATCTATCTTTTTAAACAATAACATTTTTGGTCTTTACTATCCCTTTAAATGCCACAAAGTCAAAGTGGAGTAAAATGGCTCTTAAATGATCATTAAACTCAAAATGTAATTCCCCAAAAATGTTTACATATGAGTAGTAAAAAATAATTGTAATGTACTTTTAATACTTTTTCTTTTGGCCACTTTTCCTCTAATTTAAAAAATTGTGTCCACGATCTCGGGAATGGCGCGGGCCAGAAACCTTACCCATCAACATTCTACACCAGTGATGGCCAACTTCATAACACATTGGGGTCGCTGCTTTAAGGGTGCCATATTTCTTTATGGCTATAAACACACAAACAATAAAATACTTCCTACAGATTTAGGCTAGTGATAATAACAGTTGGTGGAGAACATTAAGGTCTAGTGCCCCACTGACACTTGGGGGGAAGTGATAGCTTTTAGCTACTCCAGATGATGGAACGCATGGGCCATAGTCACGCACAAGAGGAATACAAAATCTGAACAAATCTTTTCCCCTGATAAGCAGGACTGCTATGCATTTCTCAGCTGTGTTGGCTGTTTCATCAGATGCCTGATGAATTAATAAAAAGAGTTACCAGAGTGCCACATTCGTCTGTTTGGAATCCTGGTCTGCAAAGAACTTTTGATTGGAATTGGGAGATATATTCTTTGCACTTTGCCTTGGTTTATTGGTATATTGTCTCAGAGTGCGCGATCTGAGACACTCAGCATAGTTGCTTTGGAGTTTTTGTTTGTTCTCAAGTTTACAATCTAAATGTTCATTTACATTTTTACATTATTTAAAGTGATGGTTAAGAAAGCAATAAACGCATATTTTATATTTTATTTCTACTGTTTCACATGCTTCCCATCTGCCCTCCGCCCCTTAATCGTTCAATTCCATTGGTGAGGTATAGAGCGGTACCGCCTGCTCTATACTTTATATTGTGAGTGTCCAGTGAAAGTTGTGACTAAAATCTGATGAAAATATTTTCTGGTAATATTGTGCTTCAATTCATTTTATGATTTTAAATATAAAAGTCAGTTATAGGATTATTAGTACAGTTTTTGTACCACATTCTTGGATGATGGAAACCCATTTGGCCACCAAAAAGCAATATTTCGACAGTATCATTAATAAACAAAGTTGATAAAACTAGAAAACTTGACATTTTACAGAATTTAATTAAATAAAGAAGAATCTTAATGTAAAAAAAGGATTTAAGGTTATATAATTTTAAATGTCAATTTCAAGCATAAACAGCCTAGAATGATCTGTTTTAATGAAAAATTCATGAATATAATCCATGTTAGTAGTATTAACATATTTTTATTTAACATGTTTAATAATGAAAAGCTTCGCTTGGCAACATGATATATTTAATGTGTCCTATTTGTACTGAGAGGGAAAAGAGCTCTTAGTAAAATGTGGCATAGAACAGAATAAATGTTTTTAATATTTGCAAACTAATGAAAATGTTTAAACAAATTACTAATGTTTTTTCAGAAAATCAGATGTAAGTTGCGTCCATCCTTTTCTTATGAAGGGCAGCATCGTGCATTTGTTTGTCTAAGTGGGCAGAAATTCTATTAACTGTAAAGAGGCATACAGAGGAGGTGCAAGAGGGGGCAAATAGCCCCCTGAAATTATATATATTGTATATATATATATATATATATATATATATATATATATTTCTCCAAAGTAAATTGAAACACTCACTGGGTCTTAGTATATGCAATTTTTATTCTATATACATGTAACATTTCGGGGTTTCCCCCGTCCTTGTACCATAACAAATACAAAATATTTACTTATGTTGTTATACCTTCCACTTCCACTCATGGATCCTCTCCTCGCTGCTGAATAATTTGTATTTGTTTATGGTCTGAGGATAGGGGTAACCTCGAAACATTACATGTATATATAATAAAAATTGCATACTCTACGACCCAGTGAGTGCTTCAGTTTACTTTGGAGAACTGTACTATACACTTGTTATGCACCCTGGGCAAACAAAATAGCGCCTAAGAGCAGCAATACAAATGGGAGTGCTTCACCAAACCAAATAAAGATAACAACAAAACAAAGAAAAATTGATATATATATATATATATATATATATATATCAAATTTTCTTTATTTTATTATCTTTATTTGAAAAAGCAGGAATGTAAGCTTACGAGCAGGCCCATTTTTAGTTCAGCACTCTGGGTAGAGCTTGCTGATTGGTGGCTACATCAGCAAGCGCTACCCAGGTGCTGAACCAAAGATGGGCCTGCTCGTAAGCTTACATTCCTGCCTTTTCAAATAAAGATAACAAATAAAAATTGATAATAGGAGTAAATTAGAAAGATGCTTAAAATTGCATGCTCTATCTGAATCATGAAAGAAAACATTTGGGTTCAGTATCCCTTTAAAGGAGATAAACATATGATTCGGGGATACATTAAACAGGCAAATTCAGACAAATTCGAAGTTTTAACAAATAGAACTGATTCATGTTAAGCCTAGAAAAACTGCATACTATAATTAAAGATAGCAAAGAGATTAGTTTATAGGGGACTATAATTGATAGCACACCCCTGAAGACCTAGAAGATTCAGACAATTCTACCCTAGCTATGATACTCCTACACAAAGTAGGGACCATTTGGTGAACAACATTTTTGGGGGTAACAACAAGATTGGGCCACAGCAGAAGAAGCAGGGGGAAATCACAAAACACCCAAATTCACTGCCACCGAAATAATGGAATACAATATTTTTTATCAATATTGGTCAAAGGGATCTCAGTAGGGATGGGTGAATGTGCTGGAAGTGTAATTAGTTTGGTAGAATGAATAGTATTGTGGACATTCGTTTTGGAAAATCGAATGTTGATAAGAATGAAAATCCATTAATTTTCTGTAATCAAATGTTACTTTTGTTTTCGAATGGATGTTCATAATGAAATCAAATATCCACATAAAAAAATTGGAATGTAACATTCAATTTAACAAATACTATTTAGAAGTAGTGATGTTGCGAACCTAAAATTTTCGGTTCGCGAATGGCGGACTTGAACTTCCGGTATTGTTCGCAAACGCGCGAACCGCGCAAAACGCCATTGAATTCAATAGGCAGGCGAACTTTAAAACCTACAAGGACTCTTTCTGGCCACAATAGTGATGGAAAAGTTGTTTCAAGGGTACTAACACCTGGACTGTCGCATGCTGGAGGGGGATCCCTGGCAAAACTCCCATGGAAAATTACATAGTTTATGCAGAGTCTGCTTTTAAGCCATAATGGGTCTAAATCAACTAACATTCCCAAAGTGGATGTCTCAAAACATCCCGGACAGAAGATAGATTGATACATAGGATAGATAGATATACATAGATTGATAGTTAGATAGAATCGATAGAAGAGAAATAGATAGATTTGTTAGATATATAATTACCCTAATATATTCTAATAATCAAACATGCGTTCTTGGACCCAACTAGCTTGTGTTAATTAGTACTTTTCTTAGCACTTTAATCCCTGTCCCCCCCCCCCTATCGGGGGTGTTCTATATGGCCTGCCAGATTACCCTGAAAAATTATAATAATAAGACATGTGGTCTGCTACCTATTTTAACTAGGTTGTGTTTTAAGTACTACCATTCTTAGCACTTTAATCTCTGTAACTCCGCCTATTTGGTGAGGTCTATACGGCCTGGATGATTACCCATACAAAATATAATAATAAGACATCTGCTCTTGGTCTGCGACCCATGGTAACTATGTTGTGTTAATTAGTAATGTCCTTCGCATTTTAATAGCTGTTACTCATACTCACCCTATTGGTGGAGGTCTATATGGCCTGCATGATTACCCTTACAAAATATAACAACCAAACATATGCTCTGGGACCCATGGTAAGTAGGTTGTGTTAAGTAGTACTGTTCTTTGCAGTTTCATACCTGTTACAACAACAAATGGTAGCAGGTCTATCTGGCCTTCATGATTAGCTGCACCCAAACCCAAAAAAAAGCCGAGTGGTCTTAGACTAACACCCATGGCTAACTCGGTTGTTTCAATTAGTACTATTCTTAGCACTTTCATCCCTGTTACGGGTGGTCTACATGGCCATCATGATTAGCCGAACAAAATACTACAATCCAAGGCAGGAGGTAGATGCAATTCAAGGACACTAGGAGACTGATTACTGACAGTCTAAACAGTGATGATTGACAATTTTTGCAATACTGTTAACAGAAATATGATTGCTGACAACAATTGGCTAGGTGGGCCTAGCTCACAGCAGGCTGCAAGGCAGGAGGAAAGTGCTATTCAATGGCACCAGCAAACTGAGGATTCAAATCACAGCAACTATTACCAAAAATTTTAATTTTTAATTATTAGAATACTGTCACAACAAATATGATTGGTGTAAATATTTTTCAAGTAGGCCTGGCACACAGGCTTGGAAGGCTGTAGAAAAGTGCAATTCTAGGGCACGAGCAAACTGAGGATTAAGATCATCAACAATCAAGATTTTTTTAATTGTAATTAGTAACTATACTGTGACAAAAAATTAGGATTGGTGTAAATAGTTGGCAAGACGGCCTGGCACAAAAGGATGGCAGGCAGGAGGTAGATGCAATTCAAGGACACTAGGAGACTGATTACTGACAGTCTAAACAGTGATGATTGACAATTTTTGCAATGCTGTTAACAGAAATATGATTGCTGGCAACAATTGGCTAGGTGGGCCTGGCTCACAGCAGGCTGCAAGGCAGGAGGAAAGTGCTATTCAATGGCACCAGCAAACTGAGGATTCAAATCACAGCAACTATTACCAAAAATTTTAATTTTTAATTATTAGAATACTGTCACAACAAATATGATTGTTTTAAATATTTTTTAAGTAGGCCTGGCACACAGGCTTGGAAGGCTGTAGAAAAGTGCAATTCAAAGGCACGAGCAAACTGAGGAATAAGATCAACACTAAAAAATTTTTTTATTTAAATTAATAACTATACTGTCTGTGACAACAATTATGATTGGTGTAAATAGTTGGCTAGACGGCCTGGTACAAAAGGCTGGCAGTGGCAGGCAGGAGGTAAATGAAATTCAATGGCACTAGGAGACTGAATATTTGCAGTCCAAAAAATTATGATTTTTTTTTTTAATTACTGTTACAAGAATTGTGATTGGTGCCACTAATTGGCTACTTGGGTCTGGCAGACAGGCTGGCAGATATGAGTCGTGGATGGTAGGTAGGGCAGCAATTTAACACAGTATGCTGTGTAAGTGACAAAAACACAGGACTGATAGAAAATTAAGTTACATTACACTAGCAAAATATTTTAAAATTTTAGATTTTAATATTAAAATTATGTTAAGAAGTGCAATGCACATATGACTCTATGAGTGGTCGCACTGGCTGGCTGCTACGTAGGGCAGCAATTATAACAACAGTATGCTGTGTAAGTCAGATAGACAGTTAGACACAGGCCTGATAGAAAATACAATTAGATTACACTAGCATAATGATTTAAAGACTTTTTTTTGGAAATTTTAAGAAAAAGGATAAGCACATACATATCAGTCGTGGCTGATAGCCTTGGAAGGGCAGCTATTAAAAACAGTAGGCTCTGTAAGTCGGATACACACACGCCTGATAGAAAATACTATTGGATTACACTAGAAAAATGATTGAAATTATTTTTTTTGGGGGGGGAATTAAAAAAAGGTTAAACACATATGAGTCGTGGCTCATAGACTAGGGAGGGCAGCAAGTAAACACAGTAGGCTCTCTATGTCAGCAAAACACACAGGCCGGATAGAAAATTATATTAGATTACACTAGCAAACAAATGTAAACTTTTTTTTTTTTATATTAAAATTAAGGTGAAGGAGAATAGATATGAGTGCTGGGTGGCTGCCTGGCACAGACCAATTAACCAAAAGACTGAAAAAAAAAAGAGGTATATTAATGCTGAGTGAGCCTGACAGACACAGGCATGATAGTAAATGTAATTAGATTACACTAGCAAAATATTTTATTTTTTATTTTTTTTTAAATTAAAAATAATGTTATAAACGGATATTAACACTGGTGGCTGCTGGCTGGCACAGAGCAATGAACCAGAGTATATGCTGTGTGACACTGGCCTGATAGAAAATGAAAAAAAATTACACTAGAAAAATAATTATATTTTTGGGTTAGTTAAATTTAAACTAATGTTGTTAGGGAGATATCAGTGGTGGCAGTAGTCACAGCATATGCTGTGAGCCTTAAACACACAGCTGAAAGCCAGGCAAATGCTAATAATAAAAGAAAGAAAAAAAAAACGGCACGAAATATAGCCCTAAAAAGGGCTTTTTGGGGTGCTGTGCTTGCAGCAGAGATGAGTGGAGTCCTTCTGGACTGTAAATACACTAGCCTAGCTATGTTTTTCCTATTAATGTCAGGAGCAAAAACACAACACGTCCTCTCATTAAGAAAGCAAGGTCGTTATGAGTCTAAAATGGCGGATTCCGAGTAGCTGGGAGTGTCTGTGAGGGAGTGTCTGATGTTGATTGGCTCTAATGTGTCAGGCGGCTGTGACATAAAGGGTCAAAGTTTCCACAATGATGACACATAGGGTCGGATCGAACATCGCCATGTGTTCGCCCACAAACACGAACGCGAACAAGCTATGTTCGCTGTGAACCATTCGCGGGCGAACAGTTCGGGACATCACTATTTAGAAGTTCAATAGTTCATGTGGTAGGAAATTTAGTAAATTGATACATAATAGATACAAATATATCAATTTGAATGTTTCTATTTCAAATATTGCATAATTCAAATATTACATTTAAAGAGAGCATTAGAAATACTGTACTATTACGAATATATAGATTTGAATTTTTGAATTTAAATCGAATAATTAGAAAAAATGTAATCGAATATTACATTTAAAGAAATCATTAGAAATACTATTACATAAAACTAATGTTACAATGTTCTGCAAACATTCAAAATTCGAAACGAACTAATGTGTTAAAATTAATTTCAATTTTTCAAATGTTGCAAATCATTCGCCCATCCCCCGATCTCAGTACACCTGAAAAGAAGTTACTTAATAAGGTTTTGTGCAAACTAGACCTTCAGATAATTTTTATATCTATGTTGATCTACACATATTCCAAAGAATCCTTTAACCCTTTGAGTGCTAAGCACTTTCCGACCTGGGTGCTAACCTATTTTAAGTTTTGTTTTTTCGTTTTTTGAAATATAAATATTTTTTTTTACTTTTATTTTTTCAGATCCCCAAGACTTACACCATTGGAAAGGTTAGGGGATTACCTTTCCAATGGTGGGTCTTGAGGGCCTGTAGTTGTTTAAAAATACAGGATTCTAAGCAGCATGCCCCCTTTCCCTATACTTATTATTATAATTTTTAAATAAAGTTGCGCAGTGACGTCATCACGTCATTGCGCGTGACGTCACCGTGCAAAATGTGAAGCCCCGGCGATGCCTGTCACTATACAGGCCCGATCGTCAGGGCAGGAAGCGGGTAGGAGCCCCCAGATCTCCCTCAAGGTGGGAGAGTGCCAACGACGGCTCTGAGCCGTTGTTAACACCTGAGTAGGAAACTCTGTGACGGCTCAGAGCTGTCGTTAGCACTGAAAGGGTTAAAACAAATATCACTGTTAGGACAAGGATGAATGTGAAAATAATAAAACCGAATCTTTTAGTAGGTATTAACCATTCATTTGCAAATCAAGTGTCATGATCTGAGCTTATTAATCTGCTTTTCAATAAAAGATACCAAGAGAATAAAGACAATCTTAATGATGTAACCAAATGTTTGTGTTTTATGGTCCTTTAATGCAGACAGGTAAATACAAACATTAACAAATGTTTTCACTTTTTTTTTTTATCAATACAAAATTTTTGCATAGGAAATGAGTACATCCAGGCAAGTTCCCTGCTTGCTTTTCCCCAGTAAAACTCCATGTACACTGTTACCAATGCACAAGAGGATTCTGGGTAAGGTATGCAAAATCTCAGATTTTTTTTTTATCAGCTATATCACAGCCATATTGCCAACTACAAAGGATAACTTTGTCTCTGGGCTTCACACTGACACTTGTAAAAAGTATGTTTTGTTTGACCACCCACATAAGAGATAAGGGGTGTCTCCAGCCATAGAGGGATCTGGGGGGGGGGGGGGGGCAAAGTACACAGCAATAATATCATAATACAAAATATCCATAAATATTCCAAAAGCACATTATCATTATACATAAAAACATATTTATAATACTTGTGAAAAAAATCCAGTGGGTCCAAACATGCCCAGCTTGGGTAAGTTGTATAGTATTTAAAACTTGTGGTATAGTATTGGTGTCTATGGATTAGTACTTCAGCAACAAAAAAATATTATGACATTGTACTACTCGGACAACAGCAAAGACAAAACGTAATTTAATGGATTCTAAATTTGTTGCAAGAGGACATAATAAAAATAATATGTGCTTAATGAAGGTTTGACGGAAGTTAAGGGCCTTATCCAGGAGGTTATTGAATGTCCAGTAAGAAAATTGACAATAAGAGACCCTATGGGAAATGGTAGTAAGACTCAAAAAATATTGGGACATCATAAAACATGGCACAATCATTACAATTTAAAAATGGGTAAATCTCTAAAATGAGGTACCAAAGAGGACAAATACTTAGAGATGAACTGGTGTCACCAGATACCATTGTTATAAAATTTTTATAAAAAGCAAAAATACATATTTTGGCTCAATCAATGAAACTACTAGTAAATATAATACAATGATCACCACTAAGATACCTAAATACAAATTACGTTTCAAATAAAATATTATCTTACATGCATTTACTGAGCTCTTCCTGTGGGGGATTTCATGTACACACAACTACAAATAAAATCAGTATCAGAATGACCCATCACAGATCAGCCATACGATTCGCTTTAAAGTTGGGAAAAAGTGAACAACCAGTGGCATATCACTTCAATGAAATTGGGCATACTGCCATGGACCTCAAATGTAATCTAAATTGACCATGTATCCCTGATGAGGAGGGAGGATAAGGGCCCACTGGTTTCACAAATTGAATATTTTACATCCTCATGGGTTAAGTATGAAGTGAAGGAACGGGCTAATACCTAGTGTTCACACTGAGCAAAGGATCAACATCTGGTTTCCTACATCACCCTTAGGGTAGGTCTTTATATTTATTTGATCTAAGGAAAGATGAAATGGTGTAAGCCCTGAAATATGTCATTTCAGGGCTGTATATGTATACATACATATATATATATATATATATATATATATATATATATATATATATATATATATATATATACACATATACACACACACATATATATACACACACACATATATATATATATACACATATACACACACACACACACATATATACACACACATATGTATATATATATATATATATATATATATATATATACACTGTGGGCAGAATTATTAGGCAAATGAGTATTTTGACCACATCATCCTCTTTATGCATGTTGTCTTACTCCAAGCTGTATAGGTTCGAAAGCCTACTATCAATTAAGCATATTAGGTGATGTGCATCTCTTTAATTAGAAGGGGTGTGGTCTAGTGACATCAACACCCTAAATCAGGTGTGCATAATTATTAGTCAACTTCCTTTCCTTTGGCAAAATGGGTCAAAAGAAGGACTTGACAGGCTCAGAAAAGTCAAAAATAGTGAGATATCTTGCAGAGGGATGCAGCACTCTTAAAATTGCAAAGCTTCTGAAGCGTGATCATCGAACAATCAAGCGTTTCATTCAAAATAGTCAACAGGGTCGCAAGAAGCGTGTGGAAAAACCAAGGCGCAAAATAACTGCCCATGAACTGAGAAAAGTCAAGCGTGCAGCTGCCAAGATGCCACTTGCCACCAGTTTGGCCATATTTCAGAGCTGCAACATCACTGGAGTGCCCAAAAGCACAAGGTGTGCAATACACAGAGACATGGCCAAGGTAAGAAAGGCTGAAAGACGACCACCACTGAACAAGACACACAAGCTGAAACGTCAAGACTGGGCCAAGAAATATCTCAAGACTGATTTTTCTAAGGTTTTATGGACTGATGAAATGAGAGTGAGTCTTGATGGGCCAGATGGATGGGCCCGTGGCTGGATTGGTAAAGGGCAGAGAGCTCCAGTCCGACTCAGACGCCAGCAAGGTGGAGGTAGATACTGGTTTGGGCTGGTATCATCAAAGATGAGCTTGTGGGGCCTTTTCGGGTTGAGGATGGAGTCAAGCTCAACTCCCAGTCCTACTGCCAGTTTCTGGAAGACACCTTCTTCAAGCAGTGGTACAGGAAGAAGTCTGCATCCTTCAAGAAAAACATGATTTTCATGCAGGACAATGCTCCATCACACGCGTCCAAGTACTCCACAGCGTGGCTGGCAAGAAAGGGTATAAAAGAAGAAAATCTAATGACATGGCCTCCTTGTTCACCTGATCTGAACCCCATTGAGAACCTGTGGTCCATCATCAAATGTGAGATTTACAAGGAGGGAAAACAGTACACCTCTCTGAACAGTGTCTGGGAGGCTGTGGTTGCTGCTGCACGCAATGTTGATGGTGAACAGATCAAAACACTGACAGAATCCACGGATTGCAGGCTTTTGAGTGTCCTTGCAAAGAAAGGTGGCTATATTGGTCACTGATTTGTTTTTGTTTTGTTTTTGAATGTCAGAAATGTATATTTGTGAATGTTGAGATGTTATATTGGTTTCACTAGTAAAAATAAATAATTGAAATGGGTATATATTTGTTTTTTGTTAAGTTGCCTAATAATTATGCACAGTAATAGTCACCTGCACACACAGATATCCCCCTAAAATAGCTATAACTAAAAACAAACTAAAAACTACTTCCAAAAATATTCAGCTTTGATATTAATGAGTTTTTTGGGTTCATTGAGAACATGGTTGTTGTTCAATAATAAAATTAATCCTCAAAAATACAACTTGCCTAATAATTCTGCACTCCCTGTATATATGTATATATATATATATATATATATATATATATATATATATATATATATATATATATATATATATATATATACACACACACACACACACATATATATATATATATATATATATATATATATATACACACACACACACACACACATACATATATATATATATATATATATATATATATAAATCATACTTTTGCATCAGCAAGGCCACTCTCAAAGGGAAATCAGCAAACAAACTGGATACTCAAGATATGGTATTCAACCTGTTAGGAAGAAATTTGAAGAATCAGGAGACGTCAAAGACAAAAAAAGGACTGGCAGGCCAAGAAAACTTTCAAAATCTGATGAGACGTTTCTCAGAGTATCTTATTTGAGAGACCAGAAGAAGTCCAGCAAGGACCTGGCTCAGCATCTGGAAGCTTCATCGGGATACCAAGTTGACCCTTCTACAGTCCAAAGAAGTTTGATCGGGAATGGTCTTTGTGGAAGGTGAACAGGGTGAAAAAGCTAAAATATGCTAAGCCGCAGAAAGATTGGAATGAAGACCAGTGGAAAAAGAGTATTATGTAGTGAAGAATCCAAGTTTGACATTTTTGGGTCCAATTGTTGACAATATGTGAGAAGAAGAGTTGGAGAGAGATGGAAGAATAAGTGATTGGGGCCTTCAGTGAAACATGGTGGAGGGTCTGTCCTGGTTTGGGGATGCATTTCTTCCAGTGGTGTTGGCGGTTTTGTCCGAATTGATGGGATCGTGAAAGCTGAAAAGTACAGACAGGTTTTAATTCATCATGCCATTCCTTCTGGAAAGCACCCGATTGGGAATTATTTTATTTTTCAGCATGATAATGATCCCAAGCACACTGCTAATGCAGTGAAATAATACTTGGAGAGAAAAACAGCTGAAAAAATACTAACAGTCATGGACTAGCCTCCACAGAGTCTAGACCTGAATATTATAGAGGCAGTTTAGGATCAACTGGACAGAGAAAGAAATAAAAGACTACCTATGGGAAGTGTATGGGAAGGTAGTGACTTGTGTATATACTTAGGACCCCAAATCTTACACAGCTTCTACCCTGGAAGTGGGATAAGCATATAACCCCAGGGAAAGTTATTGATTATTTATTTGCACAATGTTTCTGTGTGTGCATTTGGGGTTCCCTGGGGTGGAGTTTTTAGAAGAGTAGGGTGGGCTGATTTCACTAACAGGCAGATTGTGAGAATCCAGTTCAGGTTTTCCACTAAGTGTGTGTGTGAGTAATCAAGGTGATTATGCTAGCCTGATACTGGTTTGGTTCCTTTTATAAACTGTGGAAAACCTCAGTCAGGAGAGATACAAGGAGTTGGTAAAACCTGTATTTATGCAACTGAGAGAAACTAGTAACATTTTTAAAGAGATGGTAAATGTGAGCATTTAAAAAAATGCTAGGATTTACCATCACTAAAAATAAACTGTTGTTTCAGTGATCAGTTATTAAAAAGGTGCTAAACTCACCCTTTCTCACCCACCCCTATTCCTCAATGGAATATATTTATCCATAAATTGGAAACCCATCCACAATTATTGACATACACTTCATAAATGGTAGATCCATCCAGCTTGGAAATTGCCACTGAGGCACTAGAGCAAGATCACAGGGCAGTTTTCTGAATGCCGACTGGCCAAGCCAGTTGACAGAGAAGATGCTATACAATGCGCTATATATAACACAAATTAACATACCCCTTACTCTGTATGTGAGCCGCGAAGGTTTGAATCAAACACTTCCGGTATCCTCAAACATGCGACCTCTCATCGTGTCATCACCATAGGGATGTATGTAACTGTCAGGGTTTTTACCTGTTTTGTTTGCCATGTGCTGCTGGCAGCCATTTTACTCACCTCTCTTGCAGACTATGGTGCATTGTGGGGGATGCTGCTCATTTCCTGCACTTCCTTTTATGGCCAGACTGGTGTGCATCATCCATGTGAGACATGATGCAGTCTCAGAATTGTGATGCTATCACTTATTATTTAAAGGGCCTCTGTTCAGTATGCTTTGCCTTTGCGTTGTCTCAGACCGGTTTGTGAGAGCTCCTGTATAATAGCTGGCTATCTGACGTCCCTCCTGGTTCCTGATCCCTGGCTTGTTCCTGACTCTGCCGTTTTCCTTGTTCCTGATTCTCGCTTGTCTGACTACTCGCTTTGGCGCCTGACTCGGCTCGTCTGACTACCAGCTCTGGTTTTTGATTCCTGGCTTGTTATTTGACTTATGGACTTTTTATTATTTTTTGCTATTAATAAAGGTGTGATTATTTTTGCACTTCTCGTCTCAGTCTGATTCCTGGCACCCTGACATTATGCAAAGGCCATGAATCCTGATGGTGCTGATAATCCACCTTTACCTGCCATAATTTCCAGGATGGATGAACAGGATCACCGCTTGGATCAATTTGCACTAGCACTGTAAACCCTGCTGACTTGCACTGCACATTTGGACCAAAATGTCCCGCAAGTTATGGGTGCTCCTTTTTCCGCTGCTGCACCTAGTCCTACCAGGAGCATGTCCGGTTCTGCACCTCTACCTCAGCGATATGGAGGCGATCCTAATCAGTGCAGAGGGTTTTTGAACCAGGTGGGCATTTACTTTGAGATGTTACCTCAGGCGTTTCCCTCTGACAGAGCTAAGGTGGGATTTCTCATCTCGTTACTCTCTGACACAGCTCTTGCCTGGGCTAATCCCTTGTGGGAGACTAATAAACCTGTGATTTCAAATTACCCTGAATTTGTGGCCTCCTTTCAAAGGGTATTTGATGTTCCGGCTCGCTCCTCCTCTGCTGCTAAACGACTCATGTACATTCAGAAAGGTACAAGATCTGTTGCTCAGTATGCCATTGAGTTCCATACACTTGCCGCAGAGGTAGGTTGGAACAATGAAGCAGTTGTTGCTGCCTTCTTTCATGGGCTCTCTGATGCGATTAAAGATGAAGTTGCTGCCAGAGATTTACCAGAGGATCTTGAGGCATTGGTGTCTTTTTTTATCCTAATTGACATCAGACTCAGAGAGAGGCCCTCTTTCAAGGAGCGCTTGCGGAAGCCTCCTGTTCCGTTGTCTCCTACGTGTTCATTCCCACCCATGCCTCCCTCTCCTCCCTTGCCTCCTGGTCCAAGTCACCAGGTACTGTTGAGCTAATGCAGTTGGGATTCACGCGTCTCTCCGTGGCGGAGAGGGCCTTTAGACGGAGGGAGGGGATCTGCCTCTATTGTGGGTTAAAGGGCCACCTTTTGAAGTCTTGTCCTACACGGCCGGGAAACGCTCACACTTAAGGTCCTGTCAGGGGCAGACCTTGGGTGGTTTATCCTCGCCCCCGGAATCGCTAAAGGAGAAACCTTTGGTCACGGTTGTCCTTTCCTGGGTGGACTCCTCCATAGTCACCCAGGCTCTTGTTGACTCCGGTGCTGTGGGCTATTTCATTGACAGTGCTTTTGTATCAAAACACTCCATTCCTGTTTTGCCTTGGTCTGTTCCGCTTGCTATTGAGGCCATTGATGGCAGGCCCCTTCAGCCCACACTCGTTACTCACGAAACTGCTCCTTTATCCATGGCTGTTGGGGCTCTCCATTTTGAAACTCTCCAGTTCCAGGTGATAAACTCTCCACATTTTCCGGCTCCAAAAGCACAATCCCAATCTTGATTGGCGCAGGTCCAAAATTTTGTCGTGGTCTCCGCAATCCAGTTAAAGTCTTGTGCACTTCTTCGGTATCTCAATTGCCAGAGGAGTACCGAGAGTTCCTAGACGTTTTTGACAAGGTGCGTAACGGTACGTTGCCTCCCCACTGGTCTTACGATTGTGCCATAGACCTGCAACCCGGAGCCATTCCTCCTCGGGGCCGGGTTTACCCTCTGTCTGTTGCAGAGAATTGTGCTATGGAGGAGTATGTTGCCGATGCTCTGTCACGGGGGATCATCTGCAAATCCTGCTCTCCTGCAGGGGCTGGCTTCTTCTTTGTAAAGAAGAAGGGTGGTGAATTAAGACCATGCATCGATTATAGGGGTCTTAATCATCTTACCATTAAGAATGCTTACCCTATTCTGCTCATTACGGAACTCTTTGACAGCCTCAAGGGAGCTACGGTCTTTACTAAACTTGATTTGAGAGGAGCGTACAATCTCGTTAGGGTCAAGGAGGGCCACGAATGGAAAACAGCATTTAACACCAGGAGAGGGCATTATGAGTATCTTGTAATGCCCTTTGGCCTATGTAATGCTCCTGCTGTTTTCCAGGAAGTTATAAATGATGTCCTACGAGATATGTTGCAACAGTGTGTTGTGGTGTACTTAGACGACATCCTCATACACTCACCCACACTTGAGGCTCATCGTTCTGATGTTACACGGGTTCTTCAGAGACTACATGAGAACGGCCTGTTTTGAAAACTCGAGAAGTGTGAGTTCCATCAGACTCAGGTAACCTTCCTAGGTTATGTTATCTCCATTGCAGGGTGCTCCATGGATCCTGACAAGTTATCTGCAGTTCTGCAGTGGCCTCGCCCAGTTGGTCTTCGGTCTATTCAACGTTTTTTGGGGTTCACCAATTACTATAGAAAGTTTATTAAAAACTTTTCTTCCTTGGTCAAACCTATCACAGATATGACCCGTAAAGAGAATGATCCACTCCATTGGTCACCTACTGCTATTAAGGCCTTTAATAGTCTTAAGACTGCCTTTGCTGTCGCTCCAGTTCTGGCTCATCCTAACCCTGTCCTGCCTTTTGTTCTTGGGGTCGATGCATCTGAGACTGGAGTAGGTGCCCTCTTGTCTCAACGTCTTATGCCTGATGGTTCCTTACATCCGTGTGGTTTCTTCTCTAAGAAATTGTCTCCAGCGGAGAGCAATTATGAAATTGGCGACAGGGAATTACTGGCTATAATTTTGCCACTCAAGGAATGGAGGCATCTTCTCGAGGGTACTAGCGTGCCAGTGCTCATTCTTACTGACCACAAGAATTTAACTTATCTATCTGAAGCAAAATATTTGTCACCCCGACAGGCCAGATGGGCGCTATTTTTGTCTCGGTTTAATTTTGTGGTCTCCTAACTGCCTGGTAGTAAGAATGTTAGGGCTGATGCCCTCTCTCGACAATTTTCGCCTCTGTCCAAGGAGGAGTCTGTACCTACCCCAGTTATACCTCCTGACTATATTTTGTCTACCATACATACTAATTTGACTTCTCCCTTGGGGGAGGAGATCCTGGCTGCACAAACCAATGCACCTCCTGAGAAAGCTAGTGGTAAGTGTTTTGTTACGGAGAATCTTCGAACTAAACTTTTGCACACTTACCACTATCCTAATGCCACAGGTCACCCAGGCAAGAACCAAATGATTTGGTCTGTCACTCGACAATTCTGGTGGCCAGGTCTTTGTTCTGATGTTGCTGCGTATGTTGCCTCCTGCTCAGTTTGTGCACAGAATAAGACTCCTCTGTGTCTTCCTGTGAGTCTTCTTCAACCTATTGCTAATGGTGAGTGTCCTTGGACACATCTTTCCATGGACTTCATTGTTGAGCTCCCTGTTTCCAATGGCAATACTGTTATCCTTATGGTGGTTGATCTTTTTGTAAAATTTCACATTGCATTGCCTTGAAGAAGTTGCCTACCGCTCAGGAGATTGCTTCAATTTTTGCCCGGGAGGTCTTCCGTTTACATGGGTTACCCAAGGAGATAGTGTCGGACCAGGGTAGCCAGTTTGTCTCCAGATTTTGGCGTTCCTTTTGTGCTCAAATAGGGATCCGGCTTTCCTTCTCCTTGGCATATCACCCTCAATCCAAAGGGGCTGCGGAAAGGTCTAATCAAACTCTGGAACAGTTCCTCCGTTGCTATGTCTCAGATCACCACAATAATTGGTCTGAACTGTTACCTTGGGCTGAGTTTGCTCGTAATAGTGCTATTAATGCTTCCTCCAAATTATCCACGTTCATGGCGAATTATGGGTTTCAACCATCCTTGTTGCCCGATTCATTCATGTCTCAGGGTATTCTGGCTTTGGAGGAGCATCTCCGGCAACTCCATTCCACGGGGGTGCAGATTCAGGATTGCCTTCATCGTTCTATGCAGCGCCAAAAGTTCCATGCTGATCGTAGGCGTCTTCCCTCGCCTTCCTACCAGGTAGGTGAGAGAGTTTGGCTGTCCTCCCGCAACTTGAACCTTCGTGTGCCTTCCAATAAACTGGCTCCCCGTTATGTTGGTCCTTTTCGAATACTCTTACGGGTCAATCCTGTGGCTTATGCTCTTGACCTTCCTCCTGCAATGCGCATCTCCAATGTTTTTCATGTCTTCCTCTTGAAACCATTGGTTTGTAATCGGTTTACCACTGTGTTGCCTCGTCCCCGTCCTATCTTTGTTGACAACCATGAGGAGTATGAGGTCAGCAGCATTATTGACACTCGTATGTCCAGGGGCTGCCTACAGTATTTGGTTCACTGGAGGGGCTACAGTCCGGAGGAGCGTTCATGGGTTCCCTCCTCTGATGTTCATGCTCCCGCCATCCTCCGTGCCTTCCATGCCCGTTTCCCCAATAAGCCTTTTGTCCTCCCGCGGGGGAGGGGTCGTTGAGGGGAGGGTACTGTCAGAGTTTATACCTGTTTTGTTTGCCATGTGCTGCTGGCAGCCATTTTACTCACCTCTCTTGCAGACTATGGTGCATTGTGGGGGATGCTGCTCATTTCCTGCACTTCCTTTTATGGCCAGACTGGTGTGCACCATCCATGTGAGACAGGATGCAGTCTCAGAATTGTGATGTCATCACTTATTATTTAAAGGGCCTCTGTTCAGTATGCTTTGCCTTTGCGTTGTCTCAGACCTGTTTGTGAGAGCTCCTGTATATTACCTGGCTATCTGACGTCCCTCCTGGTTCCTGATCCCTGGCTTATTCCCGACTCTGCTGATTTCCTTGTTCCTGATTCCGGCTCGTCTGACTACTCGTTTTGGCTCCTGACTCGGCTCATCTGACTACAAGCTCTGGTTTTTGATTCCTGGCTTGTTATTTGACTTATGGACTTTTTATTATTTTTTGCTATTAATAAAGGTGTGATTATTTTTGCACTTCTTGTCTCAGTCTGATTCCTGGCACCCTGACAGTAACAAATCTTTTCAATCAAAAGAATATATCATTTAGCTAGTGATCGTCTATATAATCATTACTAAAAAAATGGTGTAAATCAGTGTGTATGTAGGTGAAAAATATACCTCACCGGATAGTGTCATTATATATTTAGGCTAATTGCTGACATATTAACATACAAATGATATCTTAAAACACAAAAATTTAGCCAAACATCAAGTATCGAGAGACATACAACATTAGTGATCACGGGTAGTATCTATAAAGAACTTAACTAGATTAAGTGCTATATTGTCTGCAAGGCAGATCTAAATTACGGGGACATCCGCCCCTTAGAGTTATAGTCATATCAAAAGTAACATTTGTACATCAGTTAGATACAGGTAGCCCTCAGTTTACGCCGGGGTTAGGTCCCAGGAGGAATGGTTGTAAATCGAAACCGTTGTAAATTGAAACCCAGTTTATAATGTAAGTCAATGGGAAGTGAGGGAGTTAGGTTCCAGGCCCCTCTCAAAATTGACATAAGTAACACCTAATAAATTATTTTTAAAGCTTTGAAATGAAGGCTTTAAATGCTAAACAGCATTATAAACCTAATATAATAGATTGTATCATCATCAAACTAAGTTTAATGAACAAAAATATTTGCTAAACATCACCTAATAAAATAATCACACAACAGACTGCATCATCATCAAACTAAGTTTAATGAACAAAAATGTTTTTATTACTTGCATTTTTCTGCATTCAATTCTCTGCATTTTTAGATAATATTGGGTCTGCACCTATTCTATGCATTTCAATCTGCAGTGATTAATAGGCAGTTAGGGACCCTCACCTCAAGCAGCTGGACAGGAAGATAATAGGGAAGTGCCTACTAAATTTTGCTCAATAGATCTGGTCTGATCTGTGTACACAGATCAATTTAAGGCTGTTAAGTTGCATAACTTTGCTGAAAAACAAGTGGACAGCTCCACCTACTGGCTATTTTAATTAGTGCATTGCTTTCCAAAAGCTTTTCAATAGCAGTCACATGACTGAAAAAAAAGGTTGTTATTCTGAAACGGCACAAATTGAACCGGCGTAAACCGAGGGCCACCGGTATTCAAAAGTGAAACAATGTAACACAGTTATGGATATGTAAACAACATAAAAGCATGGATCCATCCTGCCTTGCATCATTGGTTCAGGCTGGTGGTGGTGGTGTAATGGTGAACATCGTTTAAACACCACAGCTTACCTGAGTATTGTTGCTGACCATGTTCAGGCTGGTGGTGGTGGTGTAATGGTGAACATCGTTTAAACACCACAGCTTACCTGAGTATTGTTGCTGACCAGCTTACCTGAGTATTGTTGCTGACTACAGTGTACCGGGTACCCATCTTCTGATGGCTACTTCCAGCAGGACAATGCACCATGTCACAAAGCTCAAATCATCTCAAACTGGTTTCTTGAACATGACAATGAGTTCACTGTACTCCTGTACTCCAATGGCCTCCACAGTCACCAGATTTCAATCCAATAGAGCACCTTTGGGATGTGGTGGAATGGGAGATTCATATCATGGATGTGCAGCCAACAAATCTGTAGCAACTGCGTGGGATATATAGATATAGATATACAGATATAGCACTCTCACCAAATTAGTAATATCTCCAACCAAGGGTGCAAAAAAGTTAATATATAATCAATCCAAGAAGAAAATAATGCACTCTCTAGATTTAAAAATATCATCTTTACTTGTGTGTATATATATATATATATATATATATATATATATATATATATATATATATATATATATATAGTGTAATACATAGTAATACATATAGACTGCACTCACTGGATTTGTGAAAAAAAAAATGGACAAGGGTGGAGCAATCGGTTATGAACTACAAGCGAGATCCATACACAACTTGGCGACCAGAAGGTATACCGACAACTGCCCCAGAACCCCACTAGGATCTTTAAAGAAAGAATAAATGAAACCTTGATTGAGGGCTTCACGATTGGGTGGATTAAGATGGATGAACTACTATTCCTACAGGTTAAAAACCCCATTCACCCGATACTATATATGCTCCCCAAAATACATAAAGATCTAAAATGTCCCCCTGGGAGACCCATTGTATCAGCTCGGGGCTCACTCTTACAGCCTCTGGAAAAATTCATGGATGCACAATTACAACCGCTGGTGATAGGATTGAAATCATACTTGAAGGACTCAGGTGAACTCATTAAAGAACTTAAAACCATTGAGGACATTGAAGAATCTGACTCGCTAGTCACAATGGTCGTTAATAGATTATACAATGTAATACAGCATGTGGATGGATTACATACTATACAGACTGCCCTGCATCGATATCCATACATTGGCCCACCAACAACTTTCTTGCTTAAACTTCTACAACTTTGTCTCACGCTTAATTATTTTAGGTTCGAGAACAAATTTTACCAGCAATTAATGGGAACCGCTATGGGTTCAAATGTAGCTCCGGCATATGCTAATCTTTATATGGAGAAATATGAGGAGACCATCATGTTGATCTTCAATAATATGAATGTGAAATACTATAACAGATATATAGACTATCTGTTTTTTGTGTGGAAAGGGTGTTCCCAGGTGCTTGATAAATGGATTGAATACCTTAATAGTTTGGAGTCTCCCATTAGATTCAAGGCACAGAAGGATGTAAACCAAATTGATTTCTTGGATCTAAGGATCTACAAGAAGGATAATAAACTGGCAACAACCCTGTTCACCAAACCAACAGACAGAAATTCACTACTCTATGCAAACAGTAACCACCCCCTCACACACACTTAGGGCTATCATTAAAGCACAATGTTATTAAAAAATAAGAAAAACTATACATTGTTACAAAAACACTCCCAGCTGGCTATATAAATGGATCATCTACAAAACATTTATACAAATAAAAATTTGGTGTATAATGGCCCTTTAAGTCCCAGATGACCAGAGTCAACAGGAACAACCCAGAGGAAGAAAATAAAGTACTACAGCTACAAATGATGTCCGAGAAATTTCAGCAGTGGAGGTACAAACAACAGATGATCAACAAAGTCATAAGCGAGGTTATGGAACAGAGTAACAAAGAACAGACTCAGATTGACAAAGCCATCACTAACCGCAGACTGGTATTCAAAACATTGTACAACAATGAAAAACATGATCTGGCAAGGACCATGCATGATAGATGGGAAATCCTCCAAACAGATCCAGCCCTGCCATTTAAGAAAATGGACCCCCCATTATGGGCTATAGAAGGGGGAGAAACATTTGGAACCTGGTGATGCTCATCGACCCCAGTCACTACTACAATAAAGATAAATGGCTAAAAACAACCAGGATTGGATGCATTCGCTGCAGTGGTTGTACCACCTGCGGTGGCATGATCTCATGCAAAAACTTCAGACACCCACATACAAAGCAGAGGTTTGAAATTAGGCATTTCTTTACATGCACAACAACCTATGTGGTATACCTACTGAGCTGCTGCTGTGGTGTAAAGTGAGGTCAAGGACATAGGTAACTCTTAAATACCTTGCACAAGGCTCTATGAAATCATGACAATTAAGCTGGAGTGTCTATAATAAGGATCTATGCCACATCAGAGGTGACGAATGGTAGGGACACCTTGATTGCCACTTATAGGTGTATGACCGATGAGCTACTGTAGAGGTCACACACTGGGTAATTAAAGGTACCAGGCACAAGGTTAATCATGTACTATGCTTACTTAACAATAGGGGCAGAGATGTGTACACTGAGACTTAGTGCATAAAGACACTGGTTATCCTCTCTGAACATTACCACATTGCTTACTGAATTTGACATTGGGATCACACCAAGTTCAACCCCATATACATATCATGGCTAAGCTAATCACATATTAACCGCCACAGTATGTCCAACTCTACCTCCGGTTTAATCACATAAACAAAAAGCATGATGTTTAAAGTGCTACAACTGTAGCGGATAAATAATAGGTGACTGGAATCCCATGGGTAATAATCCAAAGTCAAGTTACGCACACACAGGTTGTGAACACATTGGGTATACATTACACCTACACATAGAAGTACAAACTTATTTAGCTCCACACTCACAAATGTATGTATGCACTTAACTTTTCTAACAATTTATTAGGGAGCTGAATCAAATAATTTTATTATCTCACGTATGGATTTATGTATGTACTGAATTATTTGACAACTTGTTCAAAATGATGTTGATTGTTGATAATTATCACCATGACTACGGGGTCACATTTTGGCACAATTTTCAAACTTAGGGGGAGGGGCAAAAGGATATGTAAGATCACTTTGTTGTTTCACTATGTTGTTTGGTCTGAGGAAGGGGTCTGTGGATCCCGAAACGTCACTATGATATAACAAAATAAATCTATTTTTTTTTTCACAAATCCAGTGAATGCAGTCTATAGGTTTTACTATTGAAATTTAATCCTGAGGAAAATAGTACACACCGGTACCATTAGAAAAGAAAAAACTTCTTGATTGAAGAAACTAAAACTAACACCTCACTTCACCTCTTCCTAGTATAACACAGGCAAAGAGAATGACTGAGGGTGGAGGGGAAGGGAGGGGCTATATATACAGCTCTGCTGTGGTGCTCTTTGCCACTTCCTGTTAGCAGGAGGTTAATATCCCACAAGTAAGGATGAAATCCGTGGACTCGTCATATCTTTGTAAAAGAAACATGTATCACCATACTTCACCGTGTAATCCAATACCCAAATCATAGCATTATTACTCAGCTACTAACAATCACAGCATTTACTGCATAATACTCAAGGATGTTAGACTACCTTAATCACTAAAGCTAGGCAGCATGTCAATACAGGAAAGCAACCTAGCAACACGCATAACAAGCTATCTTATATACTAACTATTCTATCAATCACACAGCCTATAGGCTTAGTTAGTAGAGGAAACTAAATACAGTATTTACCTAAACGATAATGACATCAAAGTCTGCAGAGTGACACTGCTCTAATATTATAAAGCCAAAGATTGTTGCCCATATGTTAAAAATTGGCTTTACTAATCAAATGAAATCAATATCCCTACACTTTCACAAATTTAGTGACTTAAATACTACAATGAATACTGGATGAATACCTTTTACTAGACAATAGTAGAAGTAACTATGAAAAGTGATCATATTAGTAGAATATAAAAGGAATGAATTTACATTGGGAATGTAGTCCAGGCAATGGGCTTAACTTACATTATACTCTAAACAACATTAAACTATGATCACTGTATAATTAATTATAGGTTATGCAGATATGCCTAAGAGCATATCACAAAAAACACTGGAAATAAAGGTGTACATTTAAACCCTTTAGTACCAGGGTATCCAGATTGAAAATCCAACGGGATTCTCTTTGTAAGAGACTCCTAGCCCTATCTCCACCTCTGGGTTTTGCTGGAATGTGGTCTATGATGATATATCTGAGGTCCGAAACGGCAGGTTTACATTCCAGGAAATGCCTGGCCACCGGCTGATCAGATGTTCCATTCTTAATAGCTGTTCTTATTGATGAGTAGTGGTTTGCCTTTCGGGTCCTCAGATCATCCTAGGTCTTACCCATATAGAACCGCCCACATGGGCAATGTAACAAGTACACAAACTTTGTAGTACACGTGACCCTAAAGTTAATAAGGTACTTTCAGTTAGTCTATGGATGAAGGAAGTGTGTGGTCTGGGTTAGTCCTCCACAGGTAATGCAACCACTGCACCGGAAGCATCCTTTTTTGGAGGTACTCAACCATGTTCTCTGGGTGTAACTTTCTTTGTTGTCAGGCCGGAACAACAAATCCTTTAATGACTGCTCTCTTCTAAACCCCACCATAGGTGGTTCTAGCTGGGTAAGTGTTAAGGTCTTGTCAGTAGAGATAATGACCCAGTTCTCCTTCAAAATCCTTGAAAAACCCAATCTTTCTGGAGTGAAAGTGGTTGTAAAGATCATCCTTCTGGCTCCTTCTTCTTTCTTATTTTTCTGTAGTGCTTATTCCTGTGTCAAACCATCAACTGATTGAAGTGCTTGTTGTAGTTGGTGAGATTGGGAGGGCATGCTTCAGATTTGGTGAATGACAGCTGGAGATTTCTAGGAAGGAGTTGCGATCTGTCTCTTTCTGGAATAGGGAAGTGCAAAACCCCTCCAACCCCTTTGTAATTTGTATATCAAGAAATTCAATCTGGTGTTGGTGATAATTCATCTTAAATTGGACTTGGGGATTGACTCTATTTAGATCATTGAACCATTCCATTAGTTCAATGCTGTTTCCTCGCCAGATGACGAACAAGTCATTGATATAAAGCTTGAAGAAGATCACTCTATGGTCACAAAGTAGTGCTGTTCCCTTAAGATGAATTATCACCAACACCAGATTTTCTTGATATACAAATGGGTTAGAGGGGTTTTGCACTTCCCTATTCCAGAAAGAGATAGATTGAAAATCCCTACTAGAAATCTCCAGCTGTCATCCACCAAATCTGAAGCGTGCACTCCCAATCTCACAAATGAAGAGAGTCGACAGCAACAATACAGATGTAACAAAAAGGGATGAACAGCTTTCAATGATGCAGCAGAGGTTTAGGGAAAGAGGCTATGGTTTAAACCAACTACAACAAGCACTTCAATCGGTTGATGGTTTGACGCAGGAACACGCACTACAGAAAAATAAGAAAGAAGAAGAAGCCAGAAGGATGATCTTTACAACCACTTTTACTCCAGAAAGATTGGGTTTTTCAAGGATTTTGAAGGAGAACTGGGACATTATCTCTACTGACCACTTACCCAGCTAGAACCACCTATGGTGGGGTTTAGAAGAGGGGAGTCATTAAAGGATTTGTTGTTACAGCAAGACAAGAAAGAAAGTTACACCCAGAGAACATGGTTGAGTACCACAAAAAAAGGATGCTTCCAGTGCAGTGGTTGCATTACCTGTGGAGGACTAACCCAGAGCGCACATTTCCCTTATCCATGGACTAACAGAAAGTGCCTTATTAACTATAGGGTTACGTGTACTACAAAGTTTATTGTGTACTTGTTACATTGCCCATGTGGGCGGTTCTATGTGGGTAAGACCCAGGATGATCTGAGGAACCGAATGGCAAACCACCGCTCATCAAAAAGAACAGCCATTAAGAATGGAACATCTGATCAGTCGGTGGCCAGGCATTTCCTGGAATGTAAACATGCCGTTTCAGACCTCATATATATCATCATAGACCACATTTCAGCAAAACCCAGAGGTGGAGATAGGGATAGGGGCCTCTTACAAAGAGAATCCCGTTGGATTTTCAATCTGGATACCCTGGTACCGAAGGGTTTAAATGTACACCTGGATTTGCAGTGTTTTTTGTAATATGCTCTTAGGCATATCTGCATAACCAATAATTAATTATACAGTGATCATAGTTTAATGTAGTTTAGAGTATAAAATAAGTTAAGCCCATAAATTCCCAATGTAAATTCATTTCTTTTTTATTCTACTAATATGATCACTTTACATAGTTACTTCTACTATTGTTTAGTAGAAGGTATTCATCCATTTAAGTCACTAAATTTGTGAAAGTGTAGGGCTATTGATTTCATTTGATTAGTAAAGCCAATTTTTAACATATGGAGAACAATCTTTGGCTTTATAATATTAGAGCAGTGCCACTCTGCAGACTTTGATGTCATTATCATTTAGGTAAATACTGTATTTAGTTTCCTCTACTAACTAAGCCTATAGGCTGTGTGATTTATAGAATAGTTAGTTTATAAAATAGCTTGTTATGTGTGTTGCTAGGTTGCTTTCCTGTATTGACATGCTGCCTAGCTTTAGTGATTAAGGTATTCTAACATCCTTGAGTATCATGCAGTAAATGCTGTGACTGTTAGTAGCTGAGTAATAACTCTATGATTTGGGTATTGGATTACACAGTGACGTATGGTGATACATGTTTTTGCCTTTTAGGTATTTTGTCCATTATATGATACCGTATGGTCACCTGTGCATGCGCAGTTGCACCAGGAAGACGCCGACGGTCATTCACAAGAAAGTATGGTGGTGGGAGCATTATTTAGGGTGATAAGGTAAGGTTGTGTTATACTATTTTGGTCTGAGAACGGGGGAGACCCCAAAAACGTTAACCATTAAATGGTTTGTTGCTAAAAACGGCGAGTGCTTGTCTTTATAGTGACAGAGTGCTAGGTAGAGTTCTGAATGGGGTATTCGGAAGAGAAAGATGGGCCGATTCTCCAGCCCATTATCAGGGTGATTGAATCTACAGGATCCAGTCTAGATTTTACTGGGTTCTTTCTCACTAAGTTAATGAGTCTGATTAAGCTCACCTGGAGTGTGTTGAGGCTATAAAGGTCTTATTAAGGTAGTAATGAGTGAGATGTGTGTCACTATGGAAAAGGAAAGTGCTGGAGTGCAATACACTGGAATTAACCAGTGTTAAAAACAGACTGTTGCTATTTTTCTGGATATATGCTGAAAACTTGCTGTTTGTTTGATTTGCTGGAATTCTACTGTGAACTACAAATAAACAAGTCGCAGGCCTTTTAAACTTGACAACAGTTTGGACATGTTTTCCTTAAAGGGTATCTAAACCCAAATTTTTTCTTTAATGATTCAGGTAGAGTATGCAATTTTAACCAACTTTCTAATTTGCTCTTACTTTCATTTTTTATTTGTTCTCTTTCTATCTTTATTTAAAAAGTAGGAATTTTAGGTTCAGCACCATAGATAGTGCTTGCTTATTGGTGGATACAGTAAGCAAACCAATAAGAAAGCATAACCCAGGTTCTCAACCAAAAAATGGGCCAGCTCTTAAGCTTTACATTCCTGCTTTTTAAATAATTAGATAGCAAGAAAACAAAGAAAAATTGATAATGGGAGTAAATAAGAAAGTTGCTTAAAATCGCATGCTCTATCTGAATCATTAAAGAAAAAATGTGGGTTTAGTGTCCCTTTAAAACCCTAGAGGGCTATGTAGGTAAAGTCCCAGGCAGACAGTCAGATAGATAGATAGATAGATAGATAGATAGATAGATAGATACAAACACACATGTGGCCAGCTTCTCAGTATTCTTGCCCACTCGCCATCACTTTTGTTTAATATTGTAAATCAGTGTTTCGCAACTCCAGTCCTCAGGACCCTTAACAGGTCAGATATTCATTATATCTTACCTAGAATAAAGGTGAGATAATCAGCTGATCATGATCAATAGGGATGGGCGAATGTGTTTATATTCAAATTCGAATGTTATTGAAGAAATTGGATTTACATAATGGAATGTTGATAAGAACTAATATTTTTAAAAATTCTATAAAATCGAATGCTATTTACAGTTTTCGAATGGAACATCTAAATTTGAATGTTTATTAGATCAAATGTCCACATTAAAAAATTGGAATGTAACATTCGATTTAACAAATACTATTCAGAAGTTCAATAATGTGGTAGGGAATTTAGTAAATTGATACATAATAGATACAAATATATCAATTTGAATCTTTCTACTTCAAATTTAAAATATATAAATTCAATTTTTTTTCATTCAAATATTGCATAATTCGAATATTACATTTAAAGAAAACATTAGAAATACTATTACAAATATATCAATTCAAAAATTTTCGAATTCGAATATTGCATAATTCAAATAACTTAAATTATGCTTACCTGATAATTTTCTTTTCTTCAGATGGAAAGAGTCCACAGCTGCATTCATTACTTTTGGGAAATAAGAACCTGGCCATGAGAAGGAGACAAAGACACCCCAGCCAAAGGCTTAAATATTCCTCCCACTTCCCTCATCCCCCAGTCATTCTGCCAAGGAACAAGGAACAGTAGAATAAATACCAGGGTGAAAAGGTGCCAGAAGAATAAAAAATAAGAGACGCCCCACAGAAAAAATACGGGTGGGGAGCTGTGGACTCTTTACATCTGAAGAAAAGAAAATTATCAGGCAAGCATAATTTAAGTTTTACTTCATAAATGGAAAGAGTCCTCAGCTGCATTCATTACCTTTGGGAAAACAATACCCAAGCTATAGAGGGCACTGAATGCAAAAACGGGAGGGTACAATAGGCAGACCATCCTGAGGGCACCAGGCCTGAAAAAAACCCAACCCAACCAAACCCCGCTTCGTCGGAGCCGGGCAAGGACACTGGAGCCCCAAGGACACTGACCCGCAGATAGTCCGACAGCGGAACCAGAGACCGCAAGCAGACTCCCTGAGCCAACACTCCTCCAGGAGAACCGTCACCCAGCAGTCGGTCCCCACACAACCCTTACTAGTACAGTACCAAATTCCCCAAAAGGGAGAGAACAAGGGTAAGCCAAAGGGATACCCAAAAGGTACAGCAAGATCCCTAAAGGAAAGACCCCCTTCAAAGGAAGGCCAAGTCCACAGAGACCCGAATGGATCCCGATAACAAGGGGAGATGACGCCCAACCCACAAGGAGCAACCGGGCATCATCAAGGAGAAGAAACATCTCCCAAACATCGAGCAACAGCACCAAAAAAGACAGCTGAAGACAAAGTCCTCAAAACGTCAAAACTCAGAGACTGAGCAAACAGAAAATTACAAGTAGCAAACTCAGAAATAAACATCTGAGTCCAGTAACACACATCCGTAGGAAGATACGGAGAAACACTATCTGTAAGGAAGAAGCGGCCGAACAAAATAGCAGATTGCCCAACCTCCAAGACAGAGGACACACTCCAGGCAATCCAGGCCGCCAAGCCTACTCACAGATCTCAAAGGGGGAGAGGCACAGAACCTCTGAAAAAAGGTCCACTGTCACCCCAAAGACCTGAGGATGAACAAGAGATCTCATATCCTACACCTAGCCGGACCAGCCCAAGCAACGGCGGATCTGAAAGCAAGGGAACCAAAAGGAACTCCAAGAATGGCCTTCAAAAGGATGGAAGAATGGACACAGCCACTTCAGCCTAAAGACAATCGAGCAGGTGTTAGACCCAAGAAGATCTAGCAAAGCCACCCGACGAAGTCTCAATGCGGAGCCAGCAGCTCCCCAGATGGAACAAAACAACTCAAAGAGCAGACCAATCCCTGAACCAGATAAAACATCTGTTCCAACCTCCCGAACACAGGAGAGGTCCCTAAAAAAGGAACCACACCTCTGTAAGGAGGACAACAAGCCCCCTAAAAAGGAGAGCGTCGATAAACACCTGCCCATAAGACAGAAAGCCGTAGGAAGAACCGAGAGGACACAAGGCCACATCACTGACGAACACGGAAGAACCCCTTAAAACACCATTGTGCTAGCACATATACCAGGCGCAAAAGAGACAGCAGAGCAACCACAAACCTTCTGTTTGCTAGGCAGGAAAGCCCACCATCAGGTCACGTTAGTTGGCTGTCCCAAGTGAACCGTATCGTCCGACACAAGACAAGCTCCAAGGAGCCCCGGCTCTCATTAAATCTGGCTAAGTTGTAAAACAGAACAGCCAGAACAAGGGCTAAGCCTAAGTACCCCAGAAACTAGAACCCCCAGGCCAGTCCTAAGATCATAAGGTCTGGTAACATCAAACAGCGGGATCCACAAGAGAAAACACTGAGAAAAATCCTCGACAACCGGAAGATCAGGACAAGAAGCCCGGGCCCCACCAATGTTTAGATTAAACAATCTTCCAGGAACATAAATCCCTCGTCTGATATCAAAAAACAGACCTCCCAGGGAAAAATCCATAATAACCTGGATAACAAGAGCAAGAGCCCTTGCAAGTCCTGACCCAAAGGGAAGGGACCACCCCTTGCAGGAGCCCAACACTCCAAAGAGCCAGGGCCATAAAAGGACACTAGAGCTAACAGGTGTCCAAGCTACATGATTGTGCTTGAAAGAGCTGCTAATCCCCCTTAAGGGACACAAGGCGCTGCTCATTTTATCAACCTTGAAAGGAGGAAAGGCTGAGTAGACCTCGCCAGGGATCGAACTAGCAACCCTCGATTTGCTACAGTACAGAGTAGCCACAGAGCATTAGTATGCTGAGCTAGCTGTCCAGCTAGCCACAAGCTCCAGACACAAGGGGAACAGAGAGGACAAGTCACCCGAACAGAGCAACATCACTCCTCCACATCACCTCAGATTTGAAGTCAGAGGACAGTAAAACATGGGTTTGGATGCCACCTGGATGGCAATGCCTGAACCATATGAGTGGAAAACCACTAGGACCTCTTCTATCCCAGAGGGAGATGCAGAGCAATCCCAACACCAGAGAAGGACCCCTAACCGGAGCCCAAAAAGACCTCACTGTCTAATATCCCGAAAAAGGAACAACCAACTCCTGAAGCAAATCCAAGTCCCCCGAAGGTGACCCATCCACAAGTAGAAACGGACAGAATCCAAAAGGTCTCAATGAATAAGAGAACCACTAAAGGAACAAGTCCAAAAAAGGACAATTTACTAAAGCAACACCACCCCGACCGGCAGAAAGGCGACGCTAAACTCTCTCATTTTCCCACCACGTGTGAAGGAGTCCACTAGGTTCCGAGACTATCGGAAGCAACAGAAAGTGATGCAGCAAAATTCACTGATCTAGTCACCAGAAAGATTACTATTTAGGACTGAAACAATCCCGAGAGCCACACGGACCCGCAAGTCCTCTTGAGAATGCTTAGCTGAAACTTGTAAAAATGAATAACAAGAAACATAAATAATATTAAGAGCACTCGGTACCCCAACCTGACCAGCAAGGTATATTAGGCGCCACATGTCTGAATAAGCCGCAAGACAGTAGATCTGAACCCAAGCAGGACCAGCCTGCAACCAGGGTCATAACTGCCAAGCTGGCTAAATATGCCCTCAGAGAGGGAGGAAGAAAAACAGACAACATGGGACTAACGTGTCCCTAACAACTTCCGTAGAAGCAAACAGCGAGTATCGATCCCAGAGAAAGTTCCCGCAGGAAACATAGTATGAAAAATAAAAATAAAATTCATCCTAACAGGATAAAATAAAATGATAGGCAACCCGATGGTTAACGCCCAAGAAGAACAGAAAGATCTGCAGGACCAGCCTAACGGAAAACCCTTTTCTTCCAACAAAACTGGGAAGGATTTCGATAGTAAGACTTAAAAGAGATTACGTCATCCCCCCATGTCTAACGAGGTGAGCCATTCGATGGAGGAGACTGATGAGCCCCATAACCGAGAAGGATAGGGTCCCCAAACAGCTAAAAAATGTGTGAGTAGAACACGAAGGCGAGCCAGCCTGTAATGAAAGGCACAACACTCAGGAACAGTTACACCCGCAGGGAACTGCACATGCCCTCCTATGGCCGAGAGACCTAGGGCAATCGGGCATGAACACAATCGCAAATAAACATCTGGACTTTGTAGACGAGCAAGCGCCAAAAGTATGTAAAAGTGAAATCGTGCCACAACCTCCGGGGGGAACAATCCAAAATCCGAGGAGGAAAAAACATAACCTGGGTTACCTGCATGTGTAGTAGCAGGGAGCGGTAGGGAACTCGCCTCCCAGGGGACAGGGCCCCCCGAGGCGGATGGCTCAGCAGTCCCTTGAATCTCTGAGCCCGAGGAACAAGGCGCTCTAGAATGGCCTGAAGAACATAACTGACTGACCTGAGTCAATGGGGCAAATTCGCATTCGTCACAGGATGAAGAATCTGAATCAGAAAGTTGAACAATCTCAACATCAGCATCCTCCATAACAGGATAACAAAAAATCGACTAAATATAAAACAATTGAAACGGCACCTGACACCCACAATGGCTGGGGCACTTACCACCTCCTATGAATCAGACACCAGCGGACTAGATTCCTCCGTCACCACACAGTCAGGAATGCGGAAATGGAAGATCAGAACGTAAACACGCCCGGTCACAAGGTGAACCGTACAGTCCAAAAAAGCGTGCCCGATTGTAAGGTTGCGTCACTTCGAAAGGCCGTTATGTTCCAAAAGCCACGAGCCCAGTTAACACTACACATAAGCATATTAAATCACATAACAAACATGATTAAAAAAAAAACCTGTTCAATAATCCCCCTCAGGAAATATTAACCCTTGATTTCAAGATACTAAAGGAGTCCCACTGATACCCTGTATTTTTCATGTGAGTTTGTAGGAACAAATGAGTTACAGTACAATCATGAAGAAGTAAAATGAAACAATCTTACCAGAATCTATGCCGTGGAACAGGAACACGGCCCTTCAAATGTGACAGATAGTAGCCTCGCCTTCGCCATGGACTTGAGAGAAGAAAGCAGGCAGCGAAGTGAAGTTAGACAACGCTGATTGCTTGTGGAGTTGTTAAAATGAGTCTGGATGGTTTCGCAGAAAGACTCTTCCTGCATCTCCAGACTCTAACTTACATCCAAGCCCTCACTGAGACACTGACAGGATTAATTAAAACTCCCGTCCCATGTCGAAGAGTACTACCCTCCATAAGAGACGAAAACAAACTTCTGACACTTCTCTGCCAACCTCCTGGGACGAAAGGCAAAGAATGACTGGGGGATGAGGGAAGTGGGAGGAGTATTTAAGCCTTTGGCTGGGGTGTCTTTGCCTCCTCCTGGTGGACAGGTTCTTATTTCCCAAAAGTAATGAATGCAGCTGTGGACTCTTTCCATTTATAAAGAAAATTACATTTAAAGAAAGCATTAGAAATACTATTACAAATATATAAATTCTAATTTTTTTAATTCGATTACATTTAAAGAAAGAATTAGAAATACTATTACATTAAACAAATCTTAGAATGTTGTACAAACATTTGAAATACAAAACGAACAAACAAACGTGTTAAATTAGTTTCATTTTTACATTTGCCCATCCCTACTGATCAGTAACCTTGGTTACTAACCTGCTCTCACCCTTCAGATGATTATTTCACCTGCGCTCTAGTTAAGATATAATGAAACTCTGGCCTGTTAAGGGTCCTGACGACTGGAATTGAGAAACACTGTTGTAAAGGATATTATAAGACATTTATTTATATTGTTAAACTGTATTACTAAAATACGCATCACTTGCAAGTTCTGTTAATACCCCAGTTCACATTGAGCTATTAATCTGGAAAGGGGTCAAGCTGAATGAGTTGAGAAATATCTGTGCACTGTAGCTGATCTAGTTCAGCTTTAAAAGAGGATCTAGATTTACAGAGAAATATAATGAGATTTATCAACTGATTTATCAATGGGCACTTTTTTAGTCACATGAGGAACACTTTTTTGAACAGCAGTAAATCAAAACTATGCTAATTAAATGATGGATAATACTTATAAGAATCTGCTTTTACCTATAACTCAAGTAGTTATATATTTTTGACGGCAGATAAGAACCATAGGCCCAAAAAGTCTGCCCAAAATGTCCTAAAAGTGTAAAATATCTAGTTCATATAATAGCCTAATGCTTATTCCAGGCATTCTTAAAGTTCCCCACAGTGTTTGTCATTACAACCTCTTGTGGAAGTTTATTCCATGAATCAACCATCCTTTCTGTGAAGAAGGGCTTCTGCAAAATAGTCCTGAACCTACTACCCCCTTCAGCTTGAGATCATGGCCCAATCAGTAAAGAAATTGTATTAAAAAGGGACATGAAACACAAAATGTTTCTTTAATGATTCAGAGAATACAATTTTAAAAAACTTTATAATATACTTCTATTATCTAAGTTACTTCATTCTCCTGGTATCCTTTGTTGAAGAAGCAGCAATGCACTACTGGGAGCTAGATGAGCACATTGGCTGAGCCTGTGACAACAGGCATGTATAGGTGCAGCCACCAATCAGCAGCTCCTGAGCCTATATAGTTATCCTTTTCAACAAAGGATGTCAAGAGAACAAAACAAAATTATATAATAGAAGTAAATGGGACAGTTTAAAATCACATGTTCTATCTGAATCAAGAAAAAAATGTGTTTAATTTTTCTTTAAAAGGGACAGTCAACCTAAAAGTTGTCCTAAGTCATTCCTATAAAGTTGCAAACGCTTATTATTGCCAACTATAGCCCAATTTTGTAACAATATTGTTTACAAGTAATAGGACTTACTTTTTGCGCCTCTGCCTGTTTAAAATGTCCGCCTGCTCCCCTCCCCTATTTCGTCACCAGCATCGTCATCATGTGGGTGTGCAGTTACTTTGCGAACGTACACGTTCCTGTGTTTGGCGCATGCGCAATGCGACGATTTTACTGAAGGGGGGGGTTTCAAACAGGAACTGAAAATACCACATCATTATCCTAGCCGTTTCATATTTGCGCCATACCAGTGTGCTATTTGCGCCGCAAATATGAAATGGCTAGGATAATGATGTGGTAATTTTAGTTTCTGTTTGAAACTTCCCCCTTCAGTAAAATTGGCGCATCGCGCATGCGCCAAACACAGGAACGTGTACGATCGCAAAGTAACTGCGATCACAGCCACATGATGATGATGCTGGTAACGAAATAGGGGAGGGGGTAGGCGGACATTTTAAACAGGCAGAGGTGCAAAAAGTAAGTCCTATTACTTGTAAACAATATATGTTACAAAATTGGGCTATAGTTGGCAATAATAAGCGTTTGCAACTTTAGAGGAATGACTTAGGACAAATTTTGGGTTGATTGTCCCTTTAATAAAAAATGTTTATCTGTTATGTAACCAATATATTAATTGCATCAGTATATATTTAATTATTTAATTGAAACTCATTTGATTCATAACCATACTTCTTGCAGTAGAATTGGTAGTTACAACATGAGAAGACATGAAATGAAATCAAGGATTACTTTGATCAACAAACACGTAATAAAATGACCATGCAAACACACTTGCTCTGAATTTCAAACAAGCAGATTTTTTTTGACAAATTTTAACATTTCTTTCCATTTCCCTGTCTCTGTATCATTTGACAGACAGCACAACAGACTCATATGTATACACTGAGAACTTATGCATATGCTCTGTAGAAGGGAATCCCTCTGAAAGTATGTATATTGCACATGCACTATAGAAGCTGATCCCTCAGAAAGTGTGTATATTGCACATGCTCTATAGAAGCTGATCCCTCAGAAAGTGTGTATATTGCACATGCTCTATAGAAGCTGATCCCTCAGAAAGTGTGTATGTTGCACATGCACTATAGAAGCTGATCCCTCAGAAAGTGTGTATATTGCACATGCTCTATAGAAGTTGATCCCTCAGAAAGTGTGTATATTGCACATGCTCTATAGAAGCTGATCCCTCCGAAAGTGTGTATATTGCACATGCTCTATAGAAGCTGATCCCTCAGAAAGTGTGTATATTGCACATGCTCTATAGAAGCTGATCCCTCAGAAAGGTTGTATATTGCACATGCTCTGTAGGAACTAATCCCTCAGAAAGTGTATATATTGCACATGCTCTGTAGGAGAAAATCCCTCAGAAAGTGTGTATATTGCTCATGCTCTGTATCAAATAATCCCTCAGAAAGTGTATATATATTGCACATGCTCTGTAGGATTGAATCCCTCCGAAAGTGTGTATATTGCACATGCTCTGTAGGCGCTAATCCCTCAGAAAGTTTGTATATTGCAATGCTCTGTAGGCGCTAATCCCTCAGAAAGTGTGTATATTGCACATGCTCCGTAGGCGCTAATCCCTCAGAAAGTGTGTATATTGCACATGCTCTGTAGGAACTAATCCCTCAGAACGTGTGTATATTGCACATGCTCTATAGAAGCTGATCCCTCAGAAAGTGTATATATTGCACATGCTCTGTAGGACCTAATCCCTCAGAAAGTGTGTATATTGCACAAGTGAATCCCTCAGAAAGTCTGTATATTGCACATGCTCTGTAGGAGCTAATCCCTCAGAAAGTGTGTATAATGCACATGCACTGTAGAAACTAATCCCTCAGAAAGTGTGTATATTGCACATGCTCTGTAGGAGAAAATACCTCAGAAAGTGTGTATATTGCTCATGCTCTGTATCAAATAATCCCTCAGAAAGTGTGTATATTGCACATGCTCTGTAGGATTGAATCCCTTCGAAAGTGTGTATATTGCACATGCACTGTAGGAGCTAATCCCTCAGAAAGTGTGTATATTGCACATGCTCTGTAGGAACTAATCCCTCCGAAAGTGTGTATATTGCACATGCACTGTAGGAACTAATCCCTCCGAAAAATTGTATATTGCACATGCTCTGTAGGCACTAATACCTCAGAAAGAGTGTATATTGCACATGCTCTGTAGGCGCTAATCCCTCAGAAAGTGTGTATATTGCACATGCTCTGTAGGCGCTAATCCCTCAGAAAGTGTGTATATTGCACATGCTCCGTAGGCGCTAATCCCTCAGAAATTGTGTATATTGCACATGCTCTGTAGGAACTAATCCCTCAGAAAGTGTGTATATTGCACATGCTCTGTAGGAGCTAATTCCACAGAAAGTGTGTATATAATTGCACATGCACTGTAGGAACTAATCCCTCCGAAAAATTGTATATTGCACATGCTCTGTGGGCACTAATACCTCAGAAAGTGTGTATATTGCACATGCACTGTAGGAACTAATCCCTCCGAAAAATTGTATATTGCACATGCTCTGTAGGCACTAATACCTCAGAAAGTGTGTATATTGCACATGCTCTGTAAGAACTAATCCCTCAGAAAGTGTGTATATTGCACATGCTCTGTAGGAACTAATCCCTCAGAAAGTGTGTATATTGCACATGCTCTGTAGGAACTAATCCCTCAGAAAGTGTGTATATTGCACATGCTCTGTAGGCGCTAATACCTCAGAAAGTGTATATATCGCACATGCACTGTAGGCGCTAATACCTCAGAAAGTGTGTATATTGCACATGCTCTGTAAGAACTAATCCCTCAGAAAGTGTGTATATTGCACATGCTCTGTAAGAACTAATCCCTCAGAAAGTGTGTATATTGCACATGCTCTGTAGGAACTAATCCCTCAGAAAGTGTGTATATTGCACATGCTCTGTAGCAACTAATCCCTCAGAAACTGTGTATATTGCACATGCTCTGTAGGTGCTAATACCTCAGAAAGTGTGTATAGTAAAAGACTGAACATATTTTAATAGATGAAAATTGGAGCATTTTTTACATTCAAATTGCATGCTCTATCTGAAACATGCAAGTTTGATTTTGACTTATGACCCTTTAAACATTAGGGACATTAAAGAACATTTTTATAAATGCATACTATATAACTGAACTTGCCTTTCATCTTTTCTAGAGGCGTGGAACAACCAAAGCAAAAAGGTGTACCTTTAAATGTGATCCCTCACATGTTCAGCAGTTTTAGAACTTGGGTAGTTAAACTATTTAACGTTAAAGGGGCAGTTTATCCTACATTTTCTACCCTTTAATTTGTTCCCAATTATCCATTTTACCTGTTGGAGTGTATTAAATTGTTTACAAATAGCTAACTTGCCATAATGGCATTTCAAATAGCTTATTTTGCCTGTCTTTTTTCATCTAACACCTGAGACCTCATATCTTTGAGTCCTTATAACTTTAGTGTGCTATATATATATATATATATATATATATATAATTTTTATTAGTGTTATTATGAGTGTAAATGTACTTTGTAATGAATTGTTGATGTGTTTTGTGCTACTTTTTAGTTTTGCACACACACACATATATACTATATATATATATATATATATATATATATATATATATATATATATATATAAACACATGAGATCATTGTGGTTTTCTATTAGATACTGCAGCTTCCGTTATTTTGATATTAACTTAAATAAGTTTGTTTTGAAATTAAGATCTGAAAATGCTGCCTCACAAAATAATAGTTGTGTTATGCAAAATAAATAAATAAGATAATAAGCAGAAATGAAGAATAAGAAACCTTATGGCTACATAAAATGTAAAACCTGAAGCATTTTCAGCACAGTAAAGTGACTGACATATGGTAGAAAAAAAAGATTAAAGGATTAGCTAATTAAAATCGCATGACTCAAAGCTTTGCATGATCCACAGACACAGCACAGGCTCAATTCCCAAACACAGGCTCTAGATAGGTTTAAACTGATGCAAAACGGTGCTTTATTAGGTTCTGCTTTGTTAAAGGGGCATGAAACCCAAAATGTGTCTTTCATGACTCAGACTGAGCATACAATTTTAAATAACTTTCCAATTTAATTATATTATCAAAATCAAATAATTTAAATTCTCTCTCTCCAGTATAATTATATATAGTTTTACAAATGTAAGTTATGCATTTTCATAACTCAAATACATCTAGCTGAATACCAAACATTTTGTTATTTTTCATTTGCTTTCCTTTTTTGTCTTAAAAAAACATAAATTAAAGGGACAGTGTATTTAAGCAAATTTCTGATAATAGTTAATTGTTTTTAAATCGGGTTCAGGAACTCCCTTTACAAAGGGCTGGGCTCTCTCTACCCCTCACCCCACACTAAAATGTTAATCTGGTTTACATAGCTTTTCTGTAGCCATTACTGCAGTACTAACAATAGTACAGTTGGTGACTTCAACAGAAAAAATCTGCGATTTTCAAAACAATAAAATGGTAAATTAGTTATTTGTAAAAAAGAAATAATAATAAAAAAATTAATGCACACCAGCAGGTAAACTAGTTATTTGGGAAGACTGAAGAGGAGAAAGTGTTACAATACAATGTCCCTTTAATAGTATAATATGAAACCATGAGAGTGTCTATAACATAAGTGTTCATCAGCTCAAACCTTTATTTTACTTGTAAGAAAAAAAGATCATTTAAAACATGTATTTATTTAGACATATGGAAGTGGAGTTATGGGGCAGTCAAGTCAAAATAAAATTGCACGCCCTATATGAACCATGAAAGTTTAAACTTTCCAGTTTACTTTTATCATCAAATCTGCTTTGTTCTCCTGGTATTCTTTGTTTAAGCCTAGATAGGCTCATTGGCTGATTTCTAAGCCGTTGAAGGTTGCTTCTTATCTCAGTGCATTTTATTAGCTTTTTACAGCTAGAAAGTACTAGTTTATGTGCGCCATATCGGTAACATTGTGCTCACTCCAGTGGAGTTATACATGAGTCGGCATTAATTGGCTGAAATGCATGTTTGTAAAAAGCCCTGCGATAAGGGGGCAGTCTGCAGAGGCTTAGCTACAAGGTAATCAGAGACGTAAAAAGCGTATTAATATAACAGTGTTGGTTGTGCAAAATTGAGGAATGGGTAATAAAATTGATTATCTATCTTTTTAAATATTTTCAAGTAGACTGTCCCTTTAGTATATTTATAGAACTTTATGAGCACGAGATGAAGTTCTCTTCCTTTGTAATATGGTGAATCAAGACCTCTCTATACAAATTTATAACTGGAAAATTACTGCTGACTCTTTAATCATTTTTCTTATATTATTCAAAGAGGCCATAGGGAAAAGCATCTCACTTTTCTAAATTGTATCATATTCTAAAAAGAATAAAACTGAACCCAAAATAAAAAAAAAAAAACTATAGTTTACATTAACCACTGGCACATTTTTTTAATGCACAGCTTTGTTTTTACACCTATGCCTCATGTAATACAACTGTTAACATATTTTTTTAATACCCTTTATGCCCAACACAGTAGCTTCCATGTTGGATAAGATTCTGCACTGAGAACTTTTTTAAACTTTACACAAATATGTAAAAATGTGTGCAATGCTCCGTTAACAGATTTCAAATCATTCAAACTAATTGTCTCTCTATGACATGTATGACTTATTTTCTGTTCACCTACTGAGTCACAAAACTGTTTTATAGAGAGTTAAATAAAGTAAATGAATCCCAAATATCTTGTTGGCCTCATAAACAGGTTTGTGCAACTGACCTACTTTCAACAAAATTGTCAAAGGACCCTCAAACAAACCATCTTTTAATTATCTCTATAAAATGAATTCCACATGCTTGATCTGCTTGCCTTTTTATGCAAGACAGCAGACAAATATGACAAAATTAAAGAGAGTTCTGGTTTCTAAGGTAATACCTTTGTATAAAGTAGTTTCAATAAGAAGCACATAATACGCTTATATGCGCAAATAAAAACCTCTGTAGATATATCACTCTATAAACATAAAACATTTAATTGTAAACCTTTTAATAATTACTGTGCTTTCTGGGCACAAAATATGAACCGTTATTTCTACTTTTCTTCTTTATTTCTACGTTTGTCTGTTTGTATTTCGTGCACTGAAGAATACTGGAAACATAAAGTGCCGACTGGCTAGTGGCTACTGAACACTTTTTTTAATATCATTCAGATTTCACCAAAAATAAATAGTGTAACTTTTTACCACAGGGGATAGATTTTCTGCTCTAGTAGCTTATTTGCCATCAGGTTCACTTGACTCTTTTTATATAACTCTACAGAAGGAGAATCAATTCAGATACCAAACACAGCGGCCTTGTTGGGAATATTCCATTTGTGCTTAACCCTCCATATGTAGTTTAAAATATCTGAACCATAATCCCTTTTTATGGTTTGCTTGGATTTTTCAACAAAAAAAGAACCATACATCCTGACAAGAAAATGGGTTGAACTATGCACTTTCAAGATGGTAGACCAAAGATTGTCCAAAAAGATCATTTTATATAACCATCAATGGAAAATATGCTTAAGAAGATACAAAAAAAAAAAAAAAAAACTATCTGTAATTATATCTCAACAAAGAATCAGAGAAAAATGAGATTGGAGATATAAGTCACAAACATGTTTTTTATGCACAAAATACAAAGTATACACAAAAATATTCAAAACACTACATTAAATAGTGCATTCAAATGGAAAGCTTAAAACATAGATACATATTTACAAAACAATGCTGTTTAGACCATGTAATGATCTAAACAAATAACTTTGGCACACGCTGGGAAAACAAATGATAACATTCTTGAGTTTATCAAAGCAGTGTATAATATGGTAGATGTTAAATATTTTGATGAATGTATTGGGTGGGAAAAAATGAGTAGAATCGGTCAACAGAACACAAAAATACGCAAATCTTCAAACCTACTTAGATCTTTAAAAAAAAAACCAGTTGGTTAATATGAAATAAAAAGACTTACCTTGCGGGAAAGAGTTAGGTTGAACTATATACAAGAATCCCTGTACTATATGAAATAATAACCCTATAGGCCCAGGCTCATGGTAGGCATTGGTATCGTAGCTTCCAGTGGGTACAAAACCAAAATCCAAAGGTGCAGGAGCAGTATTATAAGTAAGAGGTCTCTCTGAGACCGTAAATCCACAAAGCACCAGGCAAAGTAAATGAATTCTGACAGCCATTTTTCTGTATTAAATGATATCTTTTTAAGGTGCAACCTATTGTGTATGGAGGCAGCAGTATTTCAGATGTCTTTGGTGAGGTTGCAACAAGAGTAGCAGGTGTCTTCGTCAGCCTTGTGTCTGATCTTCTGAACGTACGCTCACTTGGAGGGAATTAGCAGACAGGATTTTATAGGTCACTGTAAGGAAAATAATGCAATAGCCTTGTTAGGAAGGAAAGCTTATAAATATAACAAGAACGCTTACAGCAAAATGTAGATGAACGAGTTATAAAAAAACAACCTGCAGGTTATAATATTTTTAAATTTCTTAAAATGTGTAGATTTTTTTTTTTTTACTTACAGGAAGTAGATTTTTAGGTTTTAAACATGGAGATGGCTTTGCACATTTCTAACTACAAAGGATAAAAAAAATTAATGATCGCACATTAGCAGAATATATGGGATTTCCCTTTAATAAATAAATACAATTGGCTTTTATTTAGTTTTGGCAAGTTAGTAAATGCCATTAGTTTAGTGGCAAACAATACAGAATTTGTATTATTTCTTACATAAAATTGTTACATAACATGGCTGACAGTGAAACAGTGAAACAAATTGGAGATCTTTATACAAAATCTATTTAACAACAGCAGTGATAGGCATTTCCCTTAACCCTCTTAGATCTTGGCAAACTGTCCAACAATACAGTTTCTGTTAAAGGAACATGAGTCCATACATTTTTATGTCAAATTTGCTTCATTTTCTTGGTATCTTTTGCTGAAGGAGCAACAATGCATTATTTGGAGATAGCTGTACACATCGAGTGGCAAAAGGCATGAGTGCTGCCACTAATCTGCGACTAGCTGCCAGTAGTGCATTGCTGATCTTAAGTCTACCTAGGTATGCTTTTTTAACAAAAGATACCAAGAGATGGAAGCAAATTAGATCAAATAAATACATTGGAAAATTATTTAAAATTGAATGTTCTATCTAAATTTTTTGGGTTTAATTTCCCTTTGTCAGACATGAAATGCAATTAAAAAGGCAGGGAAAAAACAGATTCATCTGACAAAGGGAGGACAGTTTATTATATTATGTTACTCAACAAATTGACAGTCTACTCCAAAATAATCAGAATTAAAGAGATATGAGACCCAAAACTCTTGTGATTCAGACTGAGCATAACATTTTAAAATAAGTTTCTAATTTACTTCTTTCATCAAATTTGCTTAATTCCCTTCATATTTTGTGTTGAAGAATTCCTAGGTAGACATCTGAAGCACTACATGGCAGAAAATAGGGCTGCCATCTAGTGTTCTGACAAGTGAATAACATTATTGAAAAAATGTATCCATGTAGAGTTTCAAAAAAAGGGCCGGCTCCTAAGCATACATCCCTGCTTTTCAACAAAAGGTACCAAGAGAACTAATAAAATTTGTTAATAGAAGTAAATTAGAAAGTTGTTTAAAAATGCATGCTTTATCTAAATCATAAAATCATTATAACCCTCTTTACAACATCCTCCCTTTTCTTACTTTTAGACTGCTCGTCAATCAAATGATTATAATGTGGGTACAAAACAAATGCCAAAATCACAATGTTACTCTCAAATCTGCTGAAAGTATACATGCTCGCTCATGTGAGAGCATTAGCAGTGCACGTGCGTGCCTTTCTTAAACTATTGCAAGATTCTGTACAAAAATGTGCTGAGACAGCTTAAACCCATATTTGCAATATGATTGGCTGGTGGAATAAAAAGGTAGTAAGGAAGGGCATAGAAAGTTAATAATTCTACCATATGTAACAGAATATCTATGTTTGTCAGCTTTAAAACATTTTGATATGAAACTTTAAAACTAGATGCTAAAAATGGATAAATGATTATAATGAATCAGCCTTATCACTAGATGATTATGTTTGGTTCATATCTAGAAATATGAAATCTAATTATTGACTAATTATTGAGTTCAGGTGTTTCAGCCACACACATTGGGTTCAACAACAGCCCAGTCATGACGTGGTAGACCACAAAAACTAACAAAGCTGGGCCGCCAGGTGCCTAAGTAAGTAGCAAATAAAATAATTGCCTATAGTGTGTTTCAAACTCTTGAAGCAACATCAGCACAAGAACAGTGCATTGGGAGCTTCATGAAATGGGTTTCCAAGGCTGAGTAGCTGTATACAAGCCTCACGTCAACATGCGCAATGCCGAGCTTCGGCTGGAGTGGTAAACAGCTGGAGCTGTGAAAACATGGTCTCTGGAGTGATTATCCATGCTTCACTATCTGGCAATTCTGATGGAAGAATCTGGGTGTGGTGGATGCCAGGAGAATGCTACCTACTAAAATACACTTTATATAGTGTAATAGAGAAGGGATAATGGTCTGGGGCTAGGCCCCTTGGTTCCAGTGAATGGTCATCTTAATACTAAAGGACATCACACAATAGAAAATGACAGAGATAGTCCGAGCTTTAAGGTGAAAAGTTTAAAAGTTCAACATTTATTACAAGTTGCAGTAAACATTTTCAGCACCATCAGCTAAAAACTGCAATCATCCTTGGTTTCAGTGAATGGTCATCTTACTTTGTGGCAAAGCCCTGACCTCAAATCCACTGAAAACCTGTGGGATGAATTGGAATGCTGATTGCATGCCAGACCCTCTCATCCAACATCAGTGCCTGAACTCACAAAATGCTTTTTTTTTTGCTGAACGGGCCCAAATTTCCACACATAAATAACAATATAAAAATTGTTGTTTTATTTGTGTGTTTCTGTGGAAATTTTGGGCTCGTTCAGCAAAAAAAATCATTTTTTTTTTCAATTGCAACATTAAATAAAGTGATGGTAAATGTAAAAGTATTTAAAAGGCTAGGATTTACCAGTGCTACAAATAAAGCGGACTTTCAGTCATCAAGTATAAAAAAAACTCATGCTGAAAGTTGCTTTATTTGCCTGCAGATTATGCCGCACTGAGCGCCTCAGGCCATAGAACGCTATTTTTTGAATGAGGTGATGTTGCATAATGCCGAATGGCCCACATGGCTATTGGCTAAGAGGTGGAAATGTCACCTCAATCAACAAATAGTCTTTTGCTGTGGGAGGCCAGAGGCACTCAGCGCAGCATAAGCTGCAGGCAAATAAAGGAACGTTCAGCATGAAGTATTTTATACTTTATGACTGAAAGTCCCTTTTATTTGTAACACTGGTAAATCCTAGTGTGTCAAAAAGGATTTACCATCACTCTAATTATCTAGACCAGGACCATAACATTTGTTCCAGTTTAGGTCATTATTATGAGTTATATTTATTGACCTTTCATTAGTGCGTCTCAGCACTAGCATAAGCTGCATGCAGTACATCTCAATGTTTCATATACTGTTTTTCTTGAGACTCATTTTGTATTCACCTTCTGAATTCATTTTTTGTGGTAACATTATGCAAAAACATTAAGTCATTTGCTATTCTGTGTACTCTACAATTCAGTTTCACCTGCAGGGAGAGATTATGATATAAATGCTATTTTACGTTGGATACACAGCTGGCTCGAAGCAAAATGCACTTTGAACAAATAATTCACACTAATAATGCTTCACTACCCCAACAAGCTTATCCAGCCGTGAAAGACAAAAATAGTTTTTGTGAGAAAATCAAAATTCCTCATCAATTTATTCCTTTAATTTGTGTTTGGATTTCTTTTTTTAGTTCTTAGAGATGGTTTTGTTATGTCTCTGTTTATACAGTAGTCTGTTTATTGAGCACCTAAACCTTAAAGGGACATTACAATGAATTGCTTATATATATTTTAAAGCATTTAAACTTTCATTTTGTTTACAAAATTTGCATAGTGTTGCAGATCAGTGGCACACCTCTTAAAAAGCTAAGTTTTGTTTATCTTATCTGTTTACATCTTTCAGATAAAGACGGATGTAAATGCACTAATCAAGAAATCACTGTTTAGCATACTTGAGGGTCAATATGTGCTCCAGCCTCTCTAGACGGATTGATTAAAAAAATTTAAAGTACATATATTTTTTTGTGTGCGCAATTAGTAGGGGAACTTAATGTGATTACAGTTTTGCCATGGCTATATAAATATCCACTGCAATGTTGAACAAATCACAGTGATGTTATAGAATGCATTCCACAGGGCCAAGGAAAAATGACAATTTTCAGATTTATATTAAAAGGGAAAGTAGCTTGAGTGCAACCTATACTTTTCAATGGATATCGTGACTACACTTTTTAGTGCTCATATTACCAGATGAAAGTTATAGTTTGCACATGAGTGAAAGCCTAAACTGCACAAGAATATTTAGTAAACTGGAAGGGTAAAAAAAAAAAAAAAAATGTTCACAAAACACATATATTTGTGTTTATATATGTTGATTGGAGTAGCCGTGTTAGTCCAGAGATTTAGATATCAAAATAACAAGAGTATTGCATTGAGCAATGATACTTTTTTTTATTGGACTAACTATAAATTTATAAGTTGACAAGCTTTCGGAAGAGTTCCTTCCTTTATCAAGTCTGAAGCAGTATACTGGCTCAATACTATTATTAGCCTGTTCTATGGCAATTTACCACCTGGGTGCAGCTTCTTTTAGCCCAGTAATGCTTTTCACAGAGAAGAACTTTCTTGTAGTATATCAGTCTGATCCCGCCTATTACAGTCAGTCCAGCGCTGAAATACCAGGCAATTCCTCTCTGAGCAAGGAACACAGCAACACACTGAGCAAGGAGTCCACGTCTGGTTTCCCCTTTTTCCCCATAAGGAGACTAAATACACACAGAGAGAAGCACACTCACAGGAGCAACTGGCTCAATACTATTTTTAGCCTATAGCGAAAGGAAGTGCTGCTACAGAAGGTGTCCGTCGGGTAAGGGGAAGGTGGTAAAGCGGACCCACTCAAAGAAGGGGTGTGTGGAGCCAGCCCAAAAAGCGGAGGACAGCTGCAAAGCCAAAAAAGGAAAGACAGGCGGCTACTGAGCTACAGAAAAAAAGATTTTATTCCAATAAAAAATATATATTTTGGGGGCGTGTCTCTGGGCAGCACCTTGAATGGAAGCAATATCGGTTGCTCTGAGTGAAGCATCAACCGTTTGCCTTCTATTGTTGTTTTTGAGGACCATCCAACTACCTCACCCTGATATCTAAAACCTACTCATCAAGCTGATGCGATTGATATCAAAATATTGGGACTACCACACTGAGCAACCGATCCAGAACGTTGAGGCCTAAGGCAGTCACTGGAGTGAGAGGCTCTCAACAACCCCCCCCCCCCCCCCCCCCCGGTATCTTGCAAGCCGGGTATGCAGTGCAAAGACACTGTCAACTATAGTTCTTTCTGAAAAAAGGGAGAATAGCTTGTGAAATAACTACGGACAGCAGAATTTCATTTGCCTTCAGGGATAAGGGACATAACGTTTCTACATACTATTAACGCACTATCCCCCCCAACATGGCGCTGGACTCTAAATGGATCGTCCGGGAAGTAGCAGCCATGCTCAATTCTCAATACAATGAGCTGTGTGCACTTATTGACGAGGAGTATGCCTCTCTAAAAGAAATTTGTACAAAGGCTAAGGGAGAATCGCAAGCTTCACAGAAACCACAAGACGACTCTTATGTGCCCGCTCCGGACACCCTTTACAACTTCACCTACCGCATGCATACAACCTTCACTCCATAGTGAAGACTACTCAAGTGGTGACCCAAGCACTCTGGTTGGACCGCTGGGCGAGCTGCGGGAGCATCTGGCCAGCCTGGAGGGGAGAACCATGTTGGTGGATGACTCCGAACATAAGGGGGAGCACACTGCAAGGGGAACTGGGATGCCGGCACAGAAGCAGAATGTAACCAATGGCCTAGACCCACGGATGATTCGGCAGACTTCCGTTAAAGAGGCACCTGTCTATAGCGAGCGTGATTTGAGACCTGCGGGTACAATTCTCCAGCTTTACGCCACTCCTCCAGAGGATTCAGCCGTGACCTGTGGGCCCACATCAGGGGAGACAGATTCGCCCAGAGAGGTGCCGCAGCCTCTTTACAGGAGCCGTTGTCAGCAGCGCAGAACTGGTGTGGGCTGAACTTATCCCTAAGCCGCCGCCGTCGCCTGGAAGATTGTGTGTAGACAATTCAGGTATAGCCCCATAAATCTGCTAAGCAATAAAATACCGGCAATCTATTGGAGTACAAATTGGCTGTGGGTACTGAACTTTAATGAAGTGAGATACCATAGACACCCACATAGTTAAACTTGTGATCACTGAGAGGAGCCAAACGTTTTATACAAAGTACTTTGATCAGCACTCCACTAGGAATTTGCCTCCAGCTTACCTTAGGCCCCACATAGAGTGCAGAACAGACATTAGACTCATACGGTGCATAAGAACTGAAGTTTAGCGTTAAAGATATAACATTACACTGATTTCTATATGTAACTCTAGCTATGTTCACACACCTGTACCATGCTATGGCTGCAGGAGATACAACAGGGTAAGAGGTCAGAATAGTGATACGGAGTACAAGCAGCATCACACGTCTCAACTATGGACTCTTCAGACGCTTAGATTATTCATTAGTTCAACGTGGAATGTTACCTATGTATTTATTTTCTTGAACCATTCTCATGGCTCTGCTATGTTCGTGCAGCATGTATTTCTCTGCTGGTGGTGTGATGTGTGTGCACCCTAAGTCTATTAGTTAATGTACATATTTTCATAGGGGTAACTTATTCAATAACAACTGTTTCCCTGTCATTACCTTGCCATAATCCTGATTGCCATATATGGTTTGAGGAGCTAATGTAGTAGAGCCACTTAAGTCGCCTTGCTTAAAGGGCCACTGTAAGTAAATATTTTCTATGCCTGTTACTAACTAACTACCCCAAATACGCTTTTTATCAATAGCATTTCATTAACATATCTCTACCGTATATCAGAAATCCTGTCTGCAAATTTAATTGTTTTCCAAACCCACTCCGTGGGTATCCTTTGCTCTGTACCAATCCGTTTACAATACCTAGGTTTCAAAATGGCGCTTTAAACACAAAGTTATTGGTTTAAGTATTTTGAACATGCAGTGCTGAAAATAGTGGGCAGGATAACGTGACATCATCGGCGATCAAAAGATATAACTTTTAGAACGTTTTGAAACTTCGTTTTGGAGAAAATATAGGTCAGTAGGTTTTAATTAATGTTTATTAACTTTAATATGTTAGTTGTTTAGCTTAAAAATTATAACAGAAAGTAATCCTTTAACCTTTAAAACGTGCACTCTGGCTATTAGCTCCCAGGTTCACCTCTCCTTAGTTATACTTCCTTATATGAAAAGGCAGGGCCTTTGCATTTAATTTCACATGTTTTTCAAACATATAGTCTAACTAGATAACCCACCATATTTGTTATTATTCCCCACAGTTAACTGCTATAGATTCCTCCTATAGATAAGGGTATGTTTTCTCCTCCACTTCGTTATTAATTGCCACATCTTAAAGAACCCTCCAGTCTCACACAAAGTCCACATAGAAAGGCTGTGTCTTGATAAGAGAGTTTTTACAATGCTGTGTGTGAAATTTGTCATCTTTTCTCCCTAACCATGATTATTTCTTTCTATATATTTCTATTTGTTGCTTAAAAGCGGCAATGTTTACCTTATCAATGGTCCATGAGTGGCCATTTGTGTCATCAGATTTCCCCCTCTATAATATTCAAACTTATCAGGGATCATGAGTGTCCCCTTGTGCTGATGGAGGAAATTATATATGTTAAAATGAGGTCCTAACTTTAGCATGTTCCGAAACATCAATAATATTTATTTCTACTGTTTAGATACCTAACTATTGTACTACTCAGCGATATATTACTATCTATGTTTTATGTACATGAATATATTATTGTAATTGTTATTAGCTCAATAAAAACCTTTGGAAAAAAAAAATAAAAAAAATATATATATATATTTTGGACAAAAGCAAAAAATAAGACACAACAAACCAAGGAGGGAGACAGCAGTCTTACATGTTTCGCGCACACTAGCGCTTAATCATAGAAGCATGTAAGACTGCTGTCTCCCTCCTTGGTTTGTTGTGTCTTATTTTTTGCTTTTGTCCAAAATATATATTTTTTATTGGAATAAAATCTTTTTTTCTGTAGCTCAGTAGCCGCCTGTCTTTCCTTTTTTTACTATTTTTAGCCTGTTCTATGGGGATTTACCTCCTAGGTGTAGTTTCTTTTAGCACAGTAAAAGAAGAACTTTCCTGTAGTATATCAGTCTGATCCCGTGTTGAGCCAGTTGTTCATTCCTTTGAGTGTGCTTCTCTCTGTGTGTGTGTGTGTGTGTGTGTGTATGTATATATATTCCTTTACAGGAATATACAGTATGTATATATATATATATATATATATATATATATATATATATATATATATATACAGTATGTGTATATATATATATATATATATATATATACACACACATATATATATATACACACACATACATACACACACACACACACACACACACACATATATATATATATATATATATATATATATATACACACATACATACATACATATATATATATATATATATACATATACACACATATACATACACACACATATACATACACACACATATACATACATATATACCGTATTTTCCGGTGTATAAGACGACTTTTTAATTCATGAAAATCTTCTCAAAAGTCGAGGGTCGTCTTATACCCCGGGTGTCGTCTTATAAGCCTGTATACGGCGTACTGAAACTTCAGAGACAGGCGCCCTCAAGCTGAGCCACCGTGCGTTGCATCCTGGCTAGCCGCTGCTGGTGCCGACCCTTCTCCCTGCTCTCATGTGTACTCACAGTGCGCACTACAGCTCAGATCGTCTTGGAGACTAGGAGGACTGGGCATGCAGGGAGAGCTGACCTACCCAATCCAAGCAGGCTTTGTATGCAGTATGCACAGGAAATACATTGCTTGCCGTAATTGGCTGAATGTTGTATACTGGGATTGGTGATTTTGAGGGAAGGCAGTCTATCTGGTGAGCAGATACATGTGGTGGTGAATACAGTACATATGAAATTAAATCCGGCGAGTATAGCCCAAACCCTATATTTTAACAGGAAAAGTAGGGGGTCGTCTTATACGCCCAGTCGTCTTATACACCGGAAAATACGGTATACATACATATATATATATAGATATATATATATATATATATATATATATATATATATATATAGATAGATAGATAGATAGATAGATAGATAGATAGATAGATATTAAACAAAATTTATATATAGAATACATACTGTAGATGCTAATGCAGCCACGCTAATTTAATATTTCAACTGCTGTTAGCGCAGAAGCAAAAAATAGAATTTAGTTTGGCACTTGTAATCATGCCAAAATTAGATATTTTGGCCTACATTACGAGTGGAGCGCAAAATTGTGCTTTTGCAAGCTCCATATTTGCGCTCCACTCGTAATACCATAATTAGAAGTAAAGCGCAATGAGAACACAACCTCGCGTTTGCATTGAATGGAAGCTTTGCACACACAAGAGCGTGCTTCCATAGGCTCCAATGGGAGCATCATTCTGATGCCGATAGACACGACACAGAACCTAGCGCAGTGCAGGGGGTAAGTTGCTTAGCGTTGGGCAGCAAAGTTTAAATATATATGTATGTATAGGAATATATACATATATATTAATGTGTTTCTATATGTATATAATCAAAGTAACGCATACATATATACAGTATGTATATAAGCATATACTGTACATATATAGTTACAGTTTAAAACACAATCCCCATAGACCGCTATGTTAAGGAACTTTTCAGTGCCTTTTGTTTCTAACACATCTCACATCCCCTCACTTTAACCACTTAGAACTGCTTTGTACAGTTATTTAAAAACAAAATAAAGATGAGAATATTTTTATTCAATGAACTATCCACTTTATTTTGGGAGAAATTGGGGACATTTTTTAATTTAACCAGAGGTTCAGCTCTTATGCTGCCCATTAAAAAACAAAACAAAAAGAAAAAACACTAACCCCCAAGTTGGTACTCAACGATGATCCGCAGTGCTCCATCTTCATCCATCTTCTACTCCGGTGGTGTTGATGGAGCAGCACTGCCATCAACATTGGTGAGTACCAATTTGGCGGTTAGTGTTCAACAAAAGAACTGAATCCCTTTTCAGGGTACTTTGAAGATTAGGGTTTTTTTTTAAGATATATTTTTTTAATTTTGGGGGGTGGGGGGTTAATGTTAGAGGGGTTAAAGTTTTTTGTAGAAAAGGAGCTGGTTCGCTTTAGGGCAATGCCCTACAAAAGGTCCTTTTAACGGCTATTGGTAGTTTAGTTTTAGAATAGGGCTTTTTTTATTTTGGGGTGGTTTTTTTTTGGTGGGGGGGTATTAGAAAAGAAGTAAATATTTTTTTGTAATTACTTTGTTATTTTCTGTAATGTTATTTTATTTTATTTTTTTAATGTTAGTTTTTTTTTGTAATGTTAGGGTATTTTTTTGTAATTTACAGATAAGAGCTAACTGGCACTACAATCCAAAAGAGTGGGAAAAACTTATTGAATAAAAATATTCCTATGAGATAAGGTGCTAATCCTCCAAAATAATTAAATTACACAAAAAAGAGAAAGTATGGGGGCTTACAGCACTATTCCCTACTAATAAAACATAGCCTTTATAAATAAATTAAAATCATTGATAGAAGGTAATATCACATCTCATCAACCTGCTCACATACCACCCTCCAACTGGGAAAGGTTAAATAGTACAGAAAAAAGCAGAGTGAATAAGAGAATAAACAGAAAAAGATAAAACAAAAATAAAAAGCATCTCACTAATCCCAAAGAGTCCTGGCCGATATACTGGAACCTCAGCATCAGGTGGGATAGTGGAGAGGCAAGTTAGAAAAGATAGTGCAGCAAACAGGTTTTGTCCCTACATGGCCTTTTTCAGCGATGTTCAGACTGCTGAACGTCAGTGGAGAAATTCATACGCGTTTATTTCCTGAATTTTAAATCTATCTTTAGATCATGCAACTCTGCCCTCAGCCTCTCCAAACAAGTCTGTTTCACCTCCCTCGTGTCAACTCACCCATATAACACTAGAAGGCTGTTTTCAACCTTTAACTCCAATCTATGTCTGCCTGCACTTTTGTCCACTACCAAACTCACTGCCCAGATTATTGCTGATTCATTCAAAATGAAAACTGACACAATTAAAAAAGATATCTTTCCCTCACAACCCTCAAACTCAGCCCTCCTAGCCACCCCTTCTATTAACAAAACTATTACTTTATTCCTGTAACAGTGGAAGAAGTCTTCATAATATCTGCTCACCTCACAACCTGTCCACTTGACCCTATTCATTCACAAACTTCTGCTTCTCTAACCCCTGCTCTAGCTCATCTTTTTAACCAATCTCCACTAGGGATGGGCGAATGTTTCGCAACATTCGAAAAACGGCACGAATTTTAACACATTTGTTCGTTCGAATCGAATTTCGAATGTTTACATAACATTCTAACATTCGATTTTCGAATGTTTGGTTTCGAATTTTACAATTACATTCAAAAATATTCTTTTCGAAAAATTCGAATTTAGATTGTAATAGTATTTCTAATGCTTTTTTCTTTAAATGTAATATTCGAATTATGCAATATTCGAATTTGAAAAATTTGAATTTAGATTGTAATAGTATTTTTAATGCTTTTTCTTTAAATATAATATTCGAATTCGAAAAATTCGAATTTAGATTGTAATAGTATTTCTAATGCTTTTTCTTTAAATGTAATATTCGAATTATGCAATATTCGAATATTCGAATTTGAAAAATTCAAATTTATATGTTTGTAATAGTATTTCTAATGTTTTCTTTAAATGTAATATTCGAATTATGCAATATTCTATATGGAAACATTCGAAATGATATATTTGTATCTATTATGTATCAATTTACTAGATTCCCACCCTACCACATGAACTATTGAACTTCTGAATAGTATTTGTTAAATAGAATGTTAAATTCGAAATTTCGAATGTGGACATTCGATATAATTATAAACATTTGAATTCGAAAGTGACATTCGAAAACTGTAAATAACATTTGATTTTCGAATTTTTACGAATATTCGTTCTTATCGACATTCGGATTTAGAATTCGAATTTTGGTAATAACATTCGTTCTATATTCGAAATTTGAAAATTTACACATTCGCCCATCCCTAATCTCCACTCATTTCCTGAAACCAGGCATCAAACCCCTCTACCCCTCATAATTATTGGAATGACTAGTCTATAATTGTCTAACTCAATTTCGGTCAACTAACTCATTACTTTTTACTCTACAATCTGGTTCCTGCCCAAAACATTCAACATAAACCACTCTTACTAAAGTAACAAATGATCTGCTATCAGCTAAAGCAATGGGACACTGCTTCTTACTAGTTCTTCTGGATCTACCTGATGCTTTCAACACAGTTGACCATATCCTCCTCTTACAAATCCTACATTATTTTGGCTTCTAAGACACAGCCTTCTCAAGGTTTGACCCCTATCTCTCAAACTGCTCGTTTACAGTTTCCTTTAACAGCATATTCTCTGATCATTTGCATCTATCAGTAGATGTACTGCATGACTCTGTCTTGGGTTCTTTGCTTTTTTTACTCTATACATCCTCCCTTGGAAAACTTATATCCTCCTTTGGGTTCCAGTACCACTTATATGCTAATGATACCAAAATTTATATTTCCTCTCCTGATATCTCTCCTTCTTGACTCAAATTACCAACTGTCTCTTTGCAATTTCTTCTTGAATGCCCTCACACTACCTCCAACTTATTCTATCTATAACTGAGTTGCTTCTTATTCACCCCTCTCCAGGATATCCAACACCTGACATATCTCATACAGTTGGAAACTCTGTCCTCAACACCTTACCCCTGGTCTGCCGTCTTGGGGTCACAATTGACTCTGAACTAACATTCACTCCACATTTACAAGTGCTCACCAAACCCTGCCGTGCATATCTAAGACTTTTTAACTTACTCAAAAAACTATAAGAATGCTAATTTATTCCCTTATTTGGTCATGCATTGACTACTGCAGTCTACTTCTAAATGGCCTTCACTAACAAAGCCTCTCCCCCTACAATCTATTTTGAATGCTTCAGCTAGGCTCATCCAACTAAGTCGCCGATCTACATCAGCTACTCTGCTCTGCCAGTTTCTACACTGGCTCTCCATACACTCTAGAACAGGGTTCTTTAAACCATAGGTCGCAACCAATTACTGGGTCGTGACTTATGTGTGTGTTGTATGAGAGTGTGTGGTGCATGTGTGAGAAAAACAAAGTATGAACACATTTTAGTCACTTTACCAAAAATTGCAGCTATCTAGTATATTACTTCAGACATTTCCAAACCAAGCATAAAAATAGGGTCCCGAAGGTATGTGGTATCATTGCACTGGGTCTTGAGAAAAAAAAGCTTGAAAAACCCTGTTCAAAGTATTAACCCTAACCTATAAAGTACTTAACAGCCTCACTCAGAACATCTCTTCTCTCATCTCCAAATACCCATCCTTTTCTATCAACCTCTGACCTTACGTCTCTCCACTCTCATATCTACAACCCTCTTTCACCTCCAAGACTTCTAATGCACTGCTGCTGTCCTTTGGAACTCTCTCCATCAGACTTTCTCCAACCTTGTATAGCTTCAGATGCTCTTTGAAAACCTAACTATTCAAAGTGGCTTACCATTTTCCTCCGTTTTTTCATCCTACCCAAAATAATTCTTGAACTGACTTGACTCACTGCTGAAACTACAATCCATCTCTGCACTCTCAACCTGTATACCCTAAGCTCTTTGGAGCAGGGCCCTCTTCCTCCTGTACTAGATTTGTTTAGTCTGTTATTATTGTGTATCTTATCACAAATCTTTGCCATTGTATACCCTTATCTCTGAACCCAGAGCCGTACTATACAAATCATTCATAGTAATATTAATAATAATAATAATAATAATAATAATAATAATAATACAGTTATACTTGCAGATGATTGCTAAATAAATAGGGAAAGTACTTGGCGGCACTATATCCCTCCTCCCCATGGTATTATTTTTTAATAAACCATTACAAATCCGTTGTTTCCTTCTACTGAAATTTCTACATACTATGATAAACAGCACAAACCATCTTATTCCTGCATTGTGGAAAATCGCTGTTGCACCTTCTTTACTGGATTGAATTGATAAAGTCACCAGTATTCTAAAACTTGAGCACTACTCGTACATACTTAATCTCCAACTGGACAACTACACCTCTATTGTTTGTCCCCATATTTAGCCTCACAAATATGGTAATTTTCCCCCTTCCTTATATTGCTATATAGGTTACATAATAGGGAGCGGTCAGGAGTTACAAACTTGAAGTTACTGTGAGTAGATTTAAATCCGGTCATTTGACAAATGTGATTTTATGCAAATTTACTTACCTAAGTCTTATATATTCCGCTATAAGAAGTTTTAAATGCAGTATTGTATTTGATTGCATGACACTTTGATTTTTCTGTCTGCCTTATTATTAAGATTTGTAAATTTTGTTTTATGGATGTGTTATATTAAATTACTATTGTTCGAAAAAGCAGTAATAAAGCTTTAAAATAAAGTGTCCAAGAAAAAGCAAACAAAACAACAACAAAAAAGTGTTTGGGTCAATATATCCAGTATTGTATGAAGAAGACGGCAGCCAGCTCCACTTTTTCCATCTGGCACATGGCAATTGAAGGTCTGGAAATGAGTTAGACTATGTGACACCCCTTTTTTGTGTCTCTCTCTCAAAATGGGTTAAACACATATTTAAAGTCAGCTCCAGATCAGAAATCCACTACTGATACCTAGCTTAACACATCTTATAAGCCAATGACTAGAGATATAAGTGTGTAGTCATCAATTAGCATGTAGCTCCCATTAGTGCATTGCTGTTACTAAACCTACCTTGTTATGCTTTTAAACAAAGAATACTAAGAGAACTAAGTAAACTTGATAACAGCCATAAATTGAAAAAGTCTCTTAAAATTGCTTGCTCTAACTGAACTATGAAAGTTTAATTTTGACTTTTGTGTCCTTTTAAAAAGGGACATGAATCCCAAAATTGTTCTTTCATTATTTAGATACAGCATACAACCTTAAACAACTTTCCAATTTAGTTCTACTATCTAATTTGCTTATTTCTCTTGGTATCCTTTGTTGAAAAGCATACCTAGTTAGGCTTTGGAGTTGGGAGCTAGCTGCTGATTGGTGGCTGCACATATGACTCATCATTGGCTTAAATATGTGTTCAGCTAGCTCCCAGTAGTATATTGCTGTTCCTTCAACAAAAGATACCAAGAAAATGAAATAAATAGTAAATTGGAAAGATGTTTAAAAATGAATCCTGTATCTGAATCATAAGAGACATTTATTGGGTTTCATGCCCTTTTAACCCTTTAAGGACACAGCTTTCAGTCTGCTCAATTGTTTTATGACGGAAAAATTCCGTCATATGTCCTTAAGAGGTAAAGGGTCAGCCATATGTTGTACAATGCTTGGCTGCTGCGTGTGAAAATTCACCTTAAAGGGACAGTAAACACCTTAAGATTTTAAAGGGACAACTATACTAATAAGGTTACTACTCATCATGCTATCATTTCCCCCCTGTACCTGCAGCTCTCTTTAAAGCAATTCTCTTATTTTTCGTCATTACAGAATACAGTTGGTAAAGCTATACATTTTTATACGGGGTGCCACCATCTTGTAGCTCGCATATTAATGCATCCTGTGATAGGAGCAGTGCACTTTCACAGATCTGCTTTTTCAATCTGTATGTCTCACTTCAGTTTAGCTCACATAATAGAGAGCAGAAGTGTTACATTTTTGCAGTTTAAAAGTTAAATAACAAATATAAGCTCCAAGATGTCAGCACCCAGTGTGAAGATGCAGAACTTCATTAACTGATACTTGTAAGGGGTTAAAATAAGAGACTGACTTTGAAGACAGCTGCATGCACAGGAGGAAAAACAATAGCACAATGACTAGTAACCATACTACTGAAGTTGTACTCAGCAGTTCAATGTCCCTTTAATATAAAATCTTTAGTTATCTGTAGCAAAACGACTTTCAATTATTCTTTCATTATTTATTTTGCCCCCATCTCATGTAATTGTCGATATTTTTAATTCTTAGAGTTTGAAATGTCTTGTAATTACAAGGTGTTTACTGTCCCTTTAAGAGTGAGAAGCGTGGCTGTGAGTCATAAAACTATTCCTAGCACCAGGATCTATATTCAAGACATTCTAAACCTTTCACCCATTTCCAGGTTGTTTTTTTTTCCATATAACTCGGCTTGCACAATATTGTCTAAATTAAAACCTGAGACTCAAATGTAGTCCTTCAATGATTTTCTGCTCATTGCGTGATCCATTAAGGTATTCTGGAGCCATATCAAATAGACTCCATGCCACCTAAGCTGCCTATTGCAACCACTTGATATAATAAGTGCACTCCTCTACTTCCTATATCTGCATCACACAGAGTGATCACCTACATGACTCGTATATGTAATAGTATGCTACTCTTCTCTACAGCTGGAATGTTTGCTTCATTCTATTTTTATTTTATTTTTTTACCATTTAAAGTGCAATTAAAGTGCATGTTTATTGTAAATCTAAGAAAGGTGGTACATTATGTTTAAATAAACCAAAAGAACAGACGTATTTAACAAAAGTACAAGCTACTGATGTTTTTTTAACCCCTTAACACAAAGTACCTTGTACGTCGCTTGTCGTTAAGGGTCTTCTTGGTTATTATTACGAGGGTCTAGACAGGAGTCCCTCCTGCTGGCGATCAGAAATAGCGAGGTCTCGCCGCTGGCACAGAGACCGCGCGATTAAAAATACAATCCCCATAGATAGACCAGCGACGTACAGGGTACATTGCAGGTCCATAAGAGGTTAATGTATAATTAACTGGAGACAGACTGTGTGTATAAGATGCACACAAAGCATCTTTATTCAAGAATGTAACTACTCAGATGTTAACCACCTTTGAATCAACAAGTTTGTATATATTGTTAGAGACAGCAGATTATTAAATGTTTGTGCTGCCCAAGGTGCTTGTAAATTGCATCTCCAGAACCCCCTACCCCAACAGTTTTTGCTAATATTTAACTAATATTCCAGTCAGATGCCAGGAACATATGGAGCAATCTTGCACTAGACAACCTGGATCATGGATAATTTATCATTAATAAATAAAAATAAATGGAGAGTAAAGGAGTGGGAAGGGATTGTTCCACAGAACTACCCCTCAAAATGTGTTGCCATAGGCACAGGTTTAGTTGGCCGAAGATAAAATACACCACTGGTTGGAGATCAGCTAAATAATATTGACCTTGGAGATTTGTGGACTACCCAAAAACGTGTAAGGTGCATAAACAAATTAAACCACTAATTACAGTGATCCAATCTGATGAGGCACTAGACCATTAGAGATATAATTATTTTTTACAAATGTGATTAAAACTTTGCATAAGGTTCATAATTGTGCAAAAATAAAATGCTCTCATGTATTATATGCAAAAAAACTGTGTAATAATAAAATGATCTTACTAAGGGCCAGATTATAAGCAAGTTACATTTAAAAAAAAAAAAACAAACTAAAATGCCCTCTATTTTGAGGGCAATTGGGGAACTTTAAGAAAATGAACCAGAGATTGGATCTCTGGTTAATTTTCTGAGCGCTAATTTGTAATGTCTGGTTAATTATCACGCAAATTTGCTCGCTTGCGGACCCACGATAATATAGCGATCCACTTGTAATCTAGCCCTATGTGTTTTACCCATGCAAAATGATTAATTACACAGTTGGAGTCAGCATAGCACTACTGCCAGCCACCAATCACCAGCTAGCTACCAGTGGTGGATTATTGCTCCCAAGCCTACCTAGGTATGCTTTCCAACACTGAACAAAATGTATGCTTACCTGACAAATTAATATATTTCATAATGGTGAGAGTCCACGAGCCATCACATGTGGGATTTAAGTCCAGGCTAATTGGAGATAAAACACCAGACATAAAAGAGCTTTTAATCCCTCCCACTTTCCCATGATCCCACAGTCATACATAAGGCCAAGAGAAATGAGAAATTTTGAAAAGCAGGAAAGAAAGTGCAAATTGCTATTGTCGCCAATTGTACTGAAGAGACGGGCTCATGAACTTCCCTTCATGAAAGAAATACATTTATCAGCATGCATTTTGTTTTCTTTAATAAGATGCTGAGAGTCCATTACATGCGGGATCCTTTACCCAAGCTGTGAAGTTCACAAGACCACTATGAAATTGGGCAAGAAAAAAGTTAAAAGGATACTAAACCCAATAGTTTTCTCTCATTATTCAGAAAAACCATTCAATTTTAAGCAACTTCCTAAATATAGCCACCAATCAGCAAGTGCTACCCAGGGTTCTGAAACAAAATGGTCTGGCTCCTAAGCTTAGATTCCTGCTTTTTCAAATAAAGAAACCAAGAGAACAAAGAAAATTTGATAAATTGGAGCAAATTAGAAAGTTGCTTAAAATTGCAAAACAAACCATCTTGATAAAGCCTGTCTGCAGACGAAACACGTTGATGGCATACTACTACCAAACAGTGTACTGAATTTGTCACACTCTGTGTGAACAAAAGACCCTGTGATTTTTTGTTGTCTACTTGAAATTGGATCAGCCTTAACTTTGGAAATACAGCAAAGCCGCAATTTGGACGCACGTATTGGGTATAGCATTCCCTGTGACCAGGTGACTCACTCACAGCCCATCCAGACTACACACAGAGCAATCACAGAACAAGGAAGGTTAGAGAAAATGCCAGACTCCCATCGCGAGCGTGGTGCCGGATTATCACTTTATCCAGGCCGGGGAGGAAGATATGTTCTAAAGGTAATGCTGTGGAAGTGGGATGACCTAAAAGGTCTGACAGCCAAAGGCACAAAGGCGTAAAGGTAACAGTCAACTACAGGCTACATTTGTGTTTACAAGTAACATTTACTTTACGCATTAAGTTGATGTGAGCTTTAAAACCTATCAGCAATACTCAAAGGTGAACAATCACATCACTAAACTTTAACCATATTGAACCAGTGCATCAAGTTTATATGGTGGATTACCTTATAAAAGGTTTATTTGTGATTTTATAAACATAGAAACAGATATTGACGGCAGATAAGAGCCATAGGTCCAGCAAGTCTGCCCGATATTACCTAACAGTATAAGCTTATCTAGTTTGTAGGATAGCCTTATGCTTGTTCCATGCATTTTTAAAGTCCCCCACAGTGTTTGTTGCTACTACCTCTTGAGGAAGTTTATTCTATAAATCAATCACTCTTTCTGTAAAGAAGTGCTTCCTCAAATTATTCCTGAATCTACTACCCTTTAGCTTGAGATCATGACCCCTTGTTCTTGAATTTTCCATTTTATGTAAAATACCCACAGCCTCAGTTTTACTAAGCCCTTTAACGTACTTACAAGTTGCTATCATATCACCTCTTTCTCTTCTCTCCTCTAAGCTATACATATTTAGGTCATTGAGCCTATCCTGGCAAGTTTTATTTTTTAGACCATGTACCATTTTGGTAGCCCTCCTTTGCACAGATTCAAGTTTGTTAATATCCTTCTGAATATATGGCCTCCAGAACTGCACACAATACTCAAGATGAGGCCTAACTAATAATCTATAAAGTGGCATAAGAACCGTACTATTTCTGCTGCAAATACCTCTACCAATACATCCAAGCATTCTGCTAGCCTTACTCGCTGCATTACTACATTGTTTACTAAGTTTTAAATCATCTGAAATAATAATTCCCAAGTACTGTTCCTCAGCTGTAACAGTCAGTAAAGTGTCATTGAGTCTGTAATTAACATTTGGATTTTTCTTCCCTAAATGCCTTATTTTACACTTTGCTGTGTTAAACTTTAGATCCCAGTCGTTTGTCCAATCCTCCAATTGTTGTATATCACTTCTCATTTTGTCTACCCCCCTGGAACATCCATTCTGTTACAAATTTTTGTATCATCTGCAAACAGACATACTTTCCCCTGTAGCCCTTTGCTGATATCACAGATGAATATGTTAAACAAAACAAGCCCCAGAACTGGCCCCTGAGGAACACTACTAGTAACAGCCCCCTCTGCTGAATGAACTCCATTTTCTAAGACACTTTGTTTTCTGTCCTTAAGCCACCCAGTTCACAATTTTTGACTCTAGACCAAGGAGATACAGTATGTGAATTAGTTTATTGTGTGGGAGGGTGTCAAATGCTTTGCTGAAATCTAGATATGCTACATCAACTGCTCCACCCTTGTCTAATACTTTTGTTACATAATCAAAGAAGTCAATTAGATTAGTCTGACATGATCTTCCTGAAGTAAAACCATGCTGATTTTGGTCCTCTAAATTGTTTGTCTTTATGTAAGTCATAATTCTTTTTAGAGGCTTTCCATTAATTTCCCACTACTGAAGTTAAACTAACTGGCCTGTAGTTACCAGATTCTTCTCTATTGCCCTTTTTATGAAGAGGTATTACATTTGCTATTCTCCAATCATCTGGGACAGCTCCTGTTAATAGTGACTGATTAAACAGATCAGTTAATGGGACAGTTAGCACTGATCAAAGTTCTTTTAAAACCCTTGGATGAATATTATCAGGACCCACTGCCTTTTTAACATTTATTTTTGATAATGCTACCTCATTATCAAAAATAACCTCATTCTCTGTAAAAAGATTACTCTTAAGCTTGTTTCTATTTTTCATAGCATCCCTTAATCTAGACATTCTATCTTCACAATCTTTTGTGAAAACAGAACAGAAGTAATCATTGAGACGGTCTGCAATTTGCTTATCTCCTATTATTCTACCATCAACTGATTTCAATTTTACTATTCCTACCTTATTTTTTCTTCTTTCACTGATATATCTAAATAATGTTTTGTCCCCATGTTTTACTGACTGTGCTATCTTCGCTTCTGCATGAGCTTTAACCTTTCTAATTAACTGCTTAGTCTTTTTTGTTGGAGTCTCCATATTTTCATATCATCATCTGCTTATGTGTGTCTGTAATTTTTATAAGCTATCTTTTTTGTCTTTACAGCATGTGCTACTTCTTTGGAAAACCAAATTGGTTTCCGCTTTCTTTTACTTTTACAGACATGTCTAATACTGTGTGCGGTTGCATCTAAAATGGCACCTTTCACAAATTCCCACTGTTCTTGAACCCCTGTAATAAGAGTTTTCCTTTTAAATTGTTTTTTAGGTATTCTCCCATTAATGAAAAATCTGCCTTCCTAAAGTCTAAAACTTTTGTTTTAGTCTGGGTGGACAGTTCCTGCACATGAATACTAAACCAAAGAGATAGATGATCACTGGATCCTAAGTTCTCACCTACAGACACATCTGAAACTGTATCACTGTTTGTAAGTATTCAATCTAATATAGCTTCCTTACGAGTTGGTTCCTTAACCAATTGCTCAAGTGATTCCCCTAGCAGAGATTCAAGAATATACCTGCTTCTAGCTGATCTAGCAGAAGGAATCTTCCAGTCTATATATGGCAAATTAAAGTCCCCCATTACTATAACCTTACCCTTCATGGTCATTTTGGTTATTTCCTCTAATAACAGATTGTCCAGTTTTTCATCCTGCAATTGAGGCCTGTATACAACCCATATTCTAAACACATTTGTATCTCCAATTTCCAAAGTCACCCAATTACTTTCCACCTCATCATTTGTTCCTACAATTTCAGTAACCTTTATATTTTCATTTACATACAGAGAAACTCCACCACCTTTCTTTACTCCACCAGACTTTCATGTTGCACTTTTTAACTTTTTGGCCTTAAATAGCGATATTCCTATATGAAATAGTGATGTTTTAGCATGTATTTATTATGCTAGTGACTTTGGTCACATATTGTTTATTTTGTAACGTATTTATTTTTGTTGTTTCTTTCTCTATATAAATACAATTGATTGATATTATCGAGAATCTTCCTTTCTCTATTGTCCCTTTTTTATATACGGTACACAGCATATTGTATGCATTTATTTTATGTAGTTGACATAACGGATTATCACATATTCACTATATAGTGAAATAATACTGGGATATTATATTTTACTACCCCCTATGGTAGAAATTCTGCCCAGACACTTTACACGCAATATCCACGTAGAGTGATACTAGTCACTTTCCTCTGCCGCATTGCGCTCCTCTGAGATTACTCTACACATGCTTAAAATTGCATGTTCTATCTGAATCATGAAAGAAAAACATTGGGTTTAGTATCCCTTTAATGCACTAAATAGCACTGTGGCCTGCAGAACTTTTCTACCAAAAGCAGACTAAGAAGAGGTTAATTGTCAAATTGGTAACATTTGTTAAAAGTATGCAAAGAAGACCATGTAGCTACCTTACAAATCTGTTCAATGGAAGCTTCATTCCTGAAAGCCCAAGAGGTGGTAACTGTTCTAGTAGAATAAGCAGTAATTCATTCTGGGGGAGACTTCCCAACTACCAATTAAGCCAAGCTAAGTGCTGTAGCTTTTTGTCCCTTGTGGGGATCAGAAAAACCCATAAACAAGGATAAAGAATGTCTAAATTATTTTTTGTTGCTTGAAGATAAAATTTCAATGCCCTAGCTTCTTCGTTGCTCCCCAATATTATTTTTGGATGGTTGAGAGCCAAAAGGGGTTGGAGTTTGGGGAGTAGTCAGAGAGTGAGTTTTTTTGCCCCACTAACCTTGAAAATCAACAGCCACCACTGGTATTTAGCGTCCCTTTAAACACACAGTAAGCTTGAGTCACAAAGCATAAATTACATTTAGTTATTACATTCATTTTTGAACTAGAATATTTAATTATGCATTGTTACTTTTTTCATGTCTTAAAGTGACAGTACATTTTACGATTCATGACATGCTAGCCTAAATCTATGCAATAAATGAAATGTACCTTAATTCATCAATTGGAAGTGAAGATGCTCTATAACATCATTTTATTTGGTTAATCGTTCTATTACAATACAGGGGGTCCAGTCACCCACCACAAAACTTTTTTTTTCCCCATTAGGTGGCGTTTTCCCCTTTTATCCAATAGCCATGCTAGCCAAATGGCACTCAAAAATAAAAATGCTTCAGAGCTGCGCATACGTAACGCTATTCTCTCCCATCAATGCTCCAAGCTAGACGAAGCCCTGCTCTCTACATCACTACTCTACAGAACAGGAAGGAAACGGGAGGAAGATTCCAGCAAAGATGGAATAAATAAAAGATTAGATTTTGGAGTATTCAGGTTAAAAAAAAAATAAAAATGTAAATAGCAGTTTTCATTTATATACTACATATTTATAAATTATGTACAGGTATTAGGAATCAGCATAAGTTACCATTATTTTAATACCTACATCTTCTATTTATCATGTCTTAAAACCAGGTAAAGCTAGAGAAAAAAAAAACTAAATTAACATTGAGTTCATTTTCCTCAAGAATGAATTCAGTATGCAAAAGACATCAAGCAGTGAGTTGTGCTTTATATATAAGAACAATTTTCAAATCTAGTGGTTCATAACCTGTACATTAACACCTTTGGCTGCCAACAGAGCAGTAGTAATTCCTTCAGCACACACTATGCTCACACTGCAGAGAAATACAACATAAATCCCTCAGGGGTTAAACAACTGATACAATATAAATAAATCCAGAAATGTTTGAACTGAGGAAGAAAGCTTATCGCTCTAAGCTAATCCAAAATATATAAATTGCTAAACCGAGGATAAAGGGAAACATTTATCCTAACAGAGATATTTATTTCTGAGCATAGACAATATGTGTGTCCAGTGTTTTGTGTGTATAGGCAGATTAGATGACCCAAATGGCCCTTTCAGTCATCAAAGCCTATGTTTTTAATTTTATGCTATGGGATGTCATCAGTTCTCTCATTCATTTGAGACCTTATTGTCTGCGGATCTCTTTATATTTGATAACTACCAAAACAGATTTTTTTTTTCTTTTATTCCACAAATTCCATTCAATTTTGCAAAAAAAGGAAAAAAAAACCTGATTAAATCGAAAAGTATAGAAATGATGCTGAAGTAAAATGTATTCATATTGGCGGAAAATAATATTTTCAAAACATTGCAAGGTTTTTTTTTTTTAAAAGAGGTTGATAATTTACTAAATAAGTGCATTTGTAATTAAACATGTAGAGAGAATAATTCATTGTGTAAACCATTTACAAATCTAGACAAGTCAGAAGACTTACTTTTACCACAGAAACTCTCTGATTACACTGTTTCCAATGCAGCAAAGGATTCTGGGTGAGATATGCAAATGAGATTCACAATGACTCACTTTTTTACTTCTAGCCTGCTTTTTAAGGCAGACGTCCCTTTACGCCATAGCATCGCCGCATTACACAGCTTCTAAGCTTAGCTAGTGGTAGCCCTTGGCTAGTCATTGTGAACCTCATTTGCATATCTCACCCAGAATCCTTTGCTGCATTGGAAACAGTGTAATCAGAGAGTTTCTGTGGTAAAAGTAAGTCTTCTGACTTGTCTAGATTTGAAAATGGTTTACACAATGAGTTATTTTCTCTACATTTTGGATTTAGTGGAGGATTTTAAACTCACTTTTTGCCTCCCCATATTTTAAATTGCTGTTGTAATTAAAAATGGATATTCGCTTTCGTTTCAAGGAAATATCTGAATGAATGTACCAAAGAAATTTAAAGGAAATGAAAAAATACTGATGAAATTCGTCAGTATTCATTCATTTTCTTAGAATTTCCTTTTTGGAGTTAAATGCTTATCTTTAGCGCCCTGGATAGACACTCTAACCAACATAACCCAGGCCGCGCTAATAGGAGGCTTAGCGCAGTGGCTCCCATGGACTGCAGTATTTGTTTCTTTTTAAACTAAACAAATACTAAATATTCATAGAACATTTACTTGTAAATGTTCTAAAACTACAGGTGAAAAAAAAGTTCAGCTTTACACTAACCACGCTAACCCACTCCTCTTCTTCACATAGGAGTAGGGTGACCATATTGCCACTTTAAGAAGGGACACATATGAAAAATACATGTCAGGGCTGTTTAAATAAATGTTTTGTATAAGAACCCTGACATATGGATTTTTAATATGTGTCCCTTTTTAAAGTGGTAATATGGTCACCATACATAGGAGGCTTAGCACGGTGACTCTGAGGGCCTTTGACAAAGGTGCAGGCCCTGGGAGTCGCCATGCTAAGGCTCCTATTCGGGATTCGGTGAAGAAGAGCAGGTCCCTGAATATTTGTTACAAAAGATTAAAACATTTTGGCAATGTACATCTCGACTAAATTACTGCTTTTGAATAAAAAATACGACATGGAATAATTAGCTAAAAGTGAATAGCTATCAGTAAAATGTGTAGGCCTTTAATATTATAGTGCAATCATTATATAACTAAATGATCAAATTTGTTGGCCTTTAATATTTTTAGTTAAAACAATTATTCTGTATCTCACAAATAATATTTTATATTTTATTTACATAACCAATACAACCCCGATTTAGCAGCATACTTGAGATAAAGCTCAGTCATTCAACAATAATAAATTTTATATATATATATATATATATATATATATATATATATATATATATATATATATATATATATATATATATATATATATATATAAATATAAATGTAAATGTATTAATTGTTGAATGACAGAGCTTTATCTGAAGTATATATACAGGTAGCCCTCAGTTTATGCCGGGGTTAGGTTCCAGAAGGAATGGTTGTAAATCGAAACCGTTGTAAATTGAAACCCAGTTTATAATGTAAGTCAATGGGAAGTGAGGGAGATAGGTTCCAGGCCCCTCTCAAAATTGTCATAAGTAAGACCTAATACATTATTTTTAAAGCTTTGAAATTAAGACTTTAAATGCTAGACAGCATTATAAACCTAATAAAATAATCACACAACACAGAATATATAATTAAACTAAGTTAAATGAACAAAAACGTTTGCTAAACAGCATTATAAACCTAATAAAATAATCACACAACACAGACTTCACTTGCATTTTTCTGCAAACAGTTCTTTCTATGCATTCCAATCTGGACTGAGTTATAGACAGGAAGATCTTGTTTCTTTGAAATCTGCTCGATAGCTCAGGTCTGGTTAAACTGATTAATTTCAGCTTGCTTGGCTTTGCTGCAACACAAGCGGACAGCTCCACCTACTGCCTATTTTAATAAATGCACTGCTTCTCAATGCTTTTCAATAGCAGTCACATGACTGGAAAAAAAGGTTGTTATTCTGAAACGGTGTAAATTGAACCGTTGTAAAACGAGGGCCACCTGTATGTATGTATATATATATATATATATATATATATATATATATATATATATATATATATATATATATCCTACATAATAAAAGGCCAAGTGTGTTTGTCCGAAGCTGTCATGCGCAGTAGAGTGGGCATGGCCGGGGTCAGATACCGGGGCCGGCTGCTAAGAGACAGAGAGAGGAGACAGAGAGAGGAGACAGAGAGAGGAGACAGAGAGAGGGAGAGACAGAGAGGGAGAGAGAGAGAGAGAGAGAGACAGAGAGAGAGACAGAGAGAAAGACAGAGAGAGAGGTGGGACCGCTGAACTGCAAAAAATGGCCCGTGTACGCTTTAGGATTAGTATATATATATATATTTTATTATTGTTGAATAACAGAGCTTTATCTCAAATATATATATATATATATATATATTTGAGTTACATTAATTACTTTACATAGATTAGTTTGTTTAAAGAGGCAGTCTAGTCAGAATTAAACTTTCAGATAGGACATGCCATTTTAAACAACTCTCCATTTTACTTTTATCATCAAATTTGCTTTGTTCTCTTGGTATTCTTAGTTGAAAGCTAAACCTAGGTAGGTTCATATCCTAATTTCTAAGCCCTTGAAGGCCGCCTCTTATCTGACAGTTTTTCGCAGCTAGAGGGTGTTCATGTGTGCCATATATATAACATTGTGCTCACGCCTGTGGAGTTACCTAGGAGTCAGCATTGATTGGTTAAGATGCAAGCCTGTGAAAAGAACTGAGATAAGGGGGCAGTCTGCAGAAGCTTAGATACAAGGTAATCACAGAGGTAAAAAGTGCATTATTATAACTGTGTTGGTTATGCAAAACTGGGGAATGTGTAATAAACGGAATCCATCTTTTAAACAACAAAAATTTTGGAGTAGACTGTCCCTTATATAAAAGTACAGCAGCTTAGAGGGAGCAAATGTGTGTTATGTGTTATTGGCACCCAAGGGAGTAAATCACTGCTCTGTCTTTTGCTGGCAAATAGGAATTAAATGGTAGCATTGTGTTGTACTGGTAGCCGAAGGGGTGAAATTACTGATCTACCTTTGTGTTGCTGCCAAAATGAGGTAGATCCAAACAGACAGCAATGAACACAGTAGTTAGAAAATAAATTGTCCTAAAACAATAAAGCAATTGATTTTCTATTATCAAAAATATTAAAGAATCTGTGTTACTACAAGGTTAACAATACAACGTAACTTCCCCTGCAGCATCATTCATACATCAGTATGTATGGCAGCCAATCACAAGCAGCAGAAATGTGAGAGGCACAGCAATTTTAAAGAAGAGTTTGGTTTCATGATACCTTGAAGCTCTTATTATCTCAAAGGAATGAGAAATGATTTACAACTGGTCTAAAGATGGTTCACAGAAGTGGATAATCCCTGTTGCTTTTCTGTGTGTCTGGCAGGACTGAGTGAACAACAATACATTTGTGAGAAACACGAATGAGGCAAACACAAACTATAATAGGGTGGATGAACTGGATTCAGGGGCAGCAGACTTTTCAGTGCATAGGGCAGCACTGAACCTTACCATTATTAACCATTTTAACAGGAAATAAAGCACACTTTAATTAAAGAAGTTTATTTTATGTGTACAGTGCCCTTTTAAAGAAGTAGAAGAGTTAATTAACTACATAACAACACACACCAGGGTTAAGATAGTTACACAATTTGCTTCCAATGCTGACAGACCTAGACAAAGAATAAAGATATAAAGATGTATAATTATTTTCAAAGGATGCGGTTACAATATAAAACAACAATTTAATCTTTCAAGAGTTCTGTAAATTTATTGATATATATATATATATATATATATATATATATATATAGATAGATAGATAGATAGATAGATATTCCAACACAGTCTTACTAAATATAGATAAACATGAACACTCAATTATATCTATTACCCATTTTACAAAAGTCATGCAGACCACCACCCAAAAAAATAAAAAAAATAAAAAGTAAAAATATAGGAAACAAAGGACAAATTAGCAATTGATTCAGGAATACCTCCACTGTTGTGATAAAGCCTGTTACATTACAGATATAAGCATTAGATTCTCACTCAATTACAGACCTCCAAACGCTCCCTGGGGTATAGAGCCAGGATCCAGACAAGTACTGCGGCTCACGGAGTCTGTATGCCACATAACCATCTTACTATCCCACATGCAGGCAATAATCTCAGACCACAGGGCTCCTAATAGCTGTTGTCACTGGCAATAAAAACAACAAAAGCTCTGTGGAATGTATCTGCTCTGGTGACTCTCACTCAAATCCCCTAAGGTTCCCTCTAATAACCAAATGCAGGAATGTGGATAAAATAGATACTTGAGGCTTATAGTGTGCAGGTAAATAAATGACTTACCTGCAAGAACTAGCCCTTCAGGCAATGGATATTTTGGATTTCATGAAGCATAGTTTCAGGAGAAGTGATCTTTAAAGAAGTTTGTGTTTGACTTTGAAGCCTTGTGTAAGATACCTCTGGGAGTCAGTAATCACTCTGTGCATCTCTAGCAGTGTGTAGTTGCCCAGCTGCAAGCAGCCTGCAGTGAGTGTATCTGCTGCATCCTCATTCAGCCAGCAGAGAGGGGAACGCTTCTCTCCTGCAGACCAATGATTATCTTTCTTCATGTGGGAAGCACACCCTCTATGAATTATTCATTATCCAGGTCTCAGGGGCTCTACATCTAACGCTTAGCAAATCCTTAGTCAGAAAGCTCTTAGCTGCTGCTAGGTGGGTATTTTCATCTCACTTCCTTATGCATGAACATTTTGAGGGAGCAGTCAGGCTGAATCTAAATCAATGCCTGGGGTGGCTGCTTAGAGAAAGGACTTATCATCAAGGGCACAGACCTCTGAAGGTTAGACAGCCTGTTGCTGTGTCAGAAACAAATTCAATTAACAGGAAGCTGAACCCTGTTCTGATTAGAACTGGGATTTTATAATAAAAATGAAATAGAGCAATTTGTGATTTTTGAAAAATGCACAGTACTGCATTATGTGTTGGGTTTTTTGTCAACCATTTAGTTAAATATTTTTAGAAATGTTACATACAAACATAAATTATGTAAGCAAAATACCTGCAGCCCCTCAATTTTAGTAATACCTGGTTACTTAGCATACTTATTAAAAGAAAGGGAAAAAAGGAGTTTGGGCTAACAGTTATTCTTTCAGCTTTTCACTTTTCCTCTTCAGCTGTTTCATTCCTATTCACTGTTTGTGGATCCAGTTTATGTTTATTGGTCTAAATACCAAATTGCCAAAATATTGAATATTGGAAGTATGTAGTTTCAGTTCATATAATTTCAAATATATTTCCCCAGCAGTACAGATACAGAAAATCCTCATTTTAAAACGATCAATTCCCCTAATATAATTCTACATAATAGTCTTGATACTCCTTGATTACAAGTGGCGCGGTAATTAACGCTCCCGCCCGCCCTAGAGCGCTGACTCCGCTAGAAGTAAGCTTTTTGCGTGCATCGGGTAGCTCTCGTATTACAAGCTCTCGTGCTTACCCGACGCATGTAAAAAGACGAATTTTGAATATCACACACACGCTAACGTATTCCCCCATATATAGATGATTATATATAGGTATAGATATATATAGTAATATCTATTTATAAATATATAGAACATATTCTGCTATGTGCAAAATAAACACTTGAAACGTCATATCATTGAGCCCTTAACTTTTTTTGTGCAATTTTTTTAAAAATAATTTTTATTAGAGTTATTATTAGTGTAATTAATTGTAGTTTTTAATGCTGCTCTAGTTTTTAATTACTGCTCTAAAGATACAGTAATCATTCTAGCACCATTGAAAAAGCTAAGTGCTGTTTGGTGAAACAATCATTGGAAAGAAGGTGACTTCCCACAGAGGGTGAGAACTTGTAAAAACGGAGCCGGTAAACCACTAAAATAAAATACATTCACCTAGATCACAAGTTTTGAGTTCGGATATTAACGCTGAAAAAATGGCCATTTCAGCGTTAAAACAGCACCGCAACCATTACATGTCTTGTTGGTATACCTGTACCCCAAGCATTTTAGCCTGTACCGCAACGTCAGCCCTGCACACGTAAAAATTAAGTTTTTTTCATGGGACTTCCATAGCGCTGACATTACAAGTTTTGTGGTCAGGCTAAAAAGCTAGTGTTGCAGCCTATACGACACGATCCATTCCGCAATCTAAAAGCAGTAGTTATGAGTTTTATGCTACAAAACTGTTACATAAAACTCATAACTGAACTTTCACAAAGTACACTAACACCCATAAACTACCTATTAACCCCTAAACCGAGGCCCTCCCGCATCGCAAAACACTATTTTAAAACTTATTAACCCCTAATCGGCCGCTCCCGACATCGCCGCCACTAAAAATAATTATTAACCCCTATTCCGCTGCCCTCCTGGGCATCACAAACACTTATTATTAACCCCTAATCTGCCGTTCGACCACATTGCCCCCACTGTACTAAAGTTATTAAGCCCTACACCGCCGCCACTATAATAAACCTATTAACGCCTAAACTGCAAGCCCCCCACAATTAAATATACTAAAGTAAACTATTAACCCCTAAACTGAATGCCCCCCACATCGCAATAAACTAGTTCAAACTAGTAACCCCTAAACCTAATGCCCCCTAACTTTATATTAAAATTACAATTTCCCTATCTTAAATTAAATTAAAACTTACCTGTCAAATTAAAAAAACTAAGTTCAAGCTATTAATTAAACTAATATAACTATTAAACTAAAATTAAACTAACTACAAATTAAAGAAAACTAAACTACATATTAAAAAAATCCTAAAACTACTCTAAAAATTACAAAGTATCTAATTACAAAAAGTAAAAAAGAATAAATTACAAAAAATAGCAAATGAAATTATCCAAAATAAAAAAGAATTACACCTATTCTATTAGCCCTATAAAAATAAAAAAGCCCACCCAAAATTAAATAAAACCCTAGCCTACAATAAACTACTAATAGTCCTTAAAAGGGCCTTTTGTGGGGCATTGCCCCAAAGATATCAGCTCTTTTCCATGAAAAAAAAATACAAAGACCCACCCAACCAACCCCCCAAAATAAAAAACCTAATTCTAAAAAAAACTAATCTACCCATTGCCCTCAAAAGGGCATTTGTATTGGCATTGCCCTTAAAAGGGCATTTAGCTCTTTTGCTGCCCAAACCTTAATCTAAAAAAAAAAAACACCCAAAAAAGCCTTACTAAAAAAAAAAACTAACATTAACCCCCAACAATCCACTTACAGTTTTTTAAGTCCTGCTTGAACGATCTTCATCCATGCGGCTGTTTTGTTAATGAAGTCTCTAGTACTGCACTGAGCTCCCAAGTTAAGCTACCATCTTAGAGCTTGGTCAGGCTCCCCCCATCACTTATTATTTAAAGGGCCTCTGTTCAGTATGCTTTGCCCTTGCGTTGTCTGAGACCTGTTTTTCAGTGCCAGTTCCTGTGTATAACCTGGCTGTCTGACGTCCCTCCTGGTTCCTGATCCCTGGCTTCTTCCTGACTCTGCTGTTCTCCTTGTTCCTGATTCTGGCTCATCTGCCTACTCGCTTTGGCTCCTGACTTGGCTCATCTGATTATTCGCTTTGGCTCCTGACTCAGCTCGTCTGACTACCAGCTCTGGCTTTGACTCCTGGCTTGCTATTTGACTTGTGGAATTTTTATTATTTTTTCTTATTAATAAAAATGTGATTATTTTTGCACTTCTCGTCTCAGTCTGATTCCTGGCACCCTGACATTACGCAAAGGCCATGAATCCTGATGGTGCTAATAATCCACCTTTACCTGCCATCATTTCCAGGATGAATGTACAGGATCACCGCTTGGATCAATTTGCACTATCCCTGCAAACCCTGCTGACTCGCACTGCACATTTGGACCAAAGTGTCCCATAAGTTATGGCTGCTCCTGTTTCCGCTGCTGCACCTATGCCTACCAGGAGCATGTCCGGTTCTGCACCTCTACCTCAGTGATATGGAGGCGATCCTATTCAGTGCAGAGGGATTTTGAACCAGGTGGGCATTTACTTTGAGATGTTACCTCAGGCGTTTCCCTCTGACAGAGCTAACGTGGGATTTCTCATCTTGTTACTCTCTGACACAGCTCTTGTCTGGGCTAATCCCTTGTGGGAGACAAATAAACCTGTGATTTCAAATTACCCTGAATTTGTGGCCTCCTTTTGAAGGGTATTTGATGTTCCGGCTCGCTTCTCCTCTGCTGCTAAACGACTCATGTCCATTCAGCAAGGTACAAGATCTGTTGCTTAGTATGCTATTGAGTTCCGTATGCTTGCCGCAAAGGTAGGTTGGAACAATGAAGCCCTTGTTGCTGCCTTCTTTCATGGGCTCTCTGATACGATTAAAGACGAAGTTGCTGCCAGAGATTTACCAGAGGATCTCGAGGTTTTGGTGTCTTTTTTTATCCTAATTGACATCAGACTCAGAGAGAGGCCCTCTTTCAAGGAGCGCTTGCGGAAGCCTCCTGTTCCGTTGTCTCCTACGTGTTCGTTCCCACCCATACCTCCCTTTCCTCCCATGCCTCCTGGTCCCGAGTCACCAGGTACTGCTGAGCCAATGCAGTTGGGAGGGAGGGGCTCTGCCTCTATTGTGGGTTACAGGGCCACCTTTTGAAGTCTTGTCCTACACGGCCGGGAAACGCTCACACCTAAGGTCCTGTCGGGGGCAGACCTTGGGTGGTTTATCCTCATCCCTGGAACCACTTAAAGGACCAGTCAACACAGTAGATTTGCATAATCAACAAATGCAAGATAACAAGACAATGCAATAGCACTTAGTCTGAACTTCAAATGAGTAGTAGATTTTTTTCTAACAATTTTAAAAGTTTTGTCTTTTTCCACTCCACTGTACCATGTGACAGCCATCAGCCAATCACAAATGCATACATGTACTATGTGACAGCCATCAGCCATTCACAAATGCATACACACTTATTCTTGCACATGCTCAGTAGGAGCTGGTGACTCAAAAAGTTTAAATATAAAAAGACTGTGCACATTTTGTTAATGGAAGTAAATTTGAAAGTTGTTTAAAATGGCATGCTCTATCTGAATAATGAAAGTTTAGTTTTGATTGAGTGTCCCTTTAAGGAGAAACCTTTGGTCACGGTTGTCCTTTCCTGGGTGGACTCCTCCATAGTCACACAAGCTCTTGTTGACTCCGGTGCTGCGGGCTATTTCATTGACAGTGCTTTTGTATCAAAGGACTTCATTCCTGTTTTGCCTCGGTCCATTCCGCTTGCTATTGAGGCCATTGATGGCAGGCCCCTTCAGCCCGCACTCATTACTCACGAAACTGCACCGTTTTCCATGGCTGTTGGGGTTCTCCATTTTGAAACCCTCCAGTTCCAGGTGATAAACTCTCCACGTTTTCCGGTTGTTCTGGGTTATCCCTGGCTCCAAAAGCACAATCCCAGTCTCGACTGGTGCAGGTTCCGAAATTTTGTCGTGGTCCCTGCAATGTATTTCAACTTGTCTTCGGAAACCAGTTAAAGTCTTGTGCACTTCTTTGGTATCTCAATTGCCAGAGGAGTACCGAGAATTCCTAGATGTTTTTGACAAGGTGCGTGCCGGCACGTTGCCTCCTCACCGGTCTTATGATTGTGCCATAGACCTGCAACCCGGAGCCATTCCTCCTCGGGGCCGGGTGAACCCTATGAGGGGTAGTTATCAATGTGTCTACCTCAAATACGCTGGAATTCCGCAGCGTATTTGAGGCGAGGCTGATTCGCCTTAGTTATCAAGCCCTAGACACCGGCAAAAGTAGAATTTTGTGACGTAAGCTTCGATCCGCCGGACTCAGTCCGACACAGATCGATTCTTACGTCACTCCAGATGTTCCGCACACAAGTGCGGCACAATCTGACTACTTTTTCTAGCAGGTACGCTCGGCATTTTTCCGGCCCAGCGTACCTGGTTTTCAATCCGCCGCCCTGGAGGCGGCGGATCCCATAGGAATCAATGGGAGACTGACCATAGCGAAAGTTCATGTTCGCTGCTGCCAGACATCCCATTGATTCCTATGGGAGCTGTCTGCACCTAACACCCTAACATGTACCCCGAGTCTAAACAATCAGCCAATCGGATGGAACTTGAATCTGAACCAATCAGCCAATCGGATGGAACTTGAATCTGATTGGCTGATTCAGTCAGCCAATCAGATTTTTCTACCTTAATTCCGATTGGCTGATAGAATCCTATCAGCCAATCGGAATTCGAGTGACGCCATCTTGGATGACGTCACTTAAAGGTACCGTCATTCGTCGTTAGTCGTCGGGAAGAAGAGGATGGATCCGCGTAGGCTCCTCTGAAGATGGCTCCACTCCGCTCCGGATGGATGAAGATTGAAGACGCCTCCTGGATGAAGACTTCTATCGAATGGAAGATTTCTTCAGCGCCCCTTGGATGATGACTTCTGCCGCTCTGGATCTCCTCTTCGGTTCCATCGGTGGTCGGCTGGCTGAACACGATTCAAGGTAGGATGATCTTCAGGGGGGTAGTGTTAGGTTTATTTAAGGGGGGTTTGGGTTAGATTAGGGGTATGTGGGTGGTGGGTTTTAATGTTGGGGGGGTTGTATTTTTCTTTTACAGGCAAAAGAGCTGTTTTATTTGGGGCATGCCCCGCAAAAGGCCCTTTTAAGGGCTGGTAAGGCAAAAGAGCTGTTTACTTTTTAATGTAGAATAGGGTAGGGAATTTTTTTATTTTGGGGGGGTTTGTTATTTTATTAGGGGGCTTAGATTAGGTGTAAGTAGCTTAAAATTGTTGTAATATTTGTTAAATGTTTGTAACTTTTTTTTTTTTTGTAACTTAGCTTTTTTTATTTTTTGTACTTTAGTTAGTTTGTTTAATTGTATTTAATTTTAGTTATTTGTAGGTAATATAGTAAATTAATTTAATGATAGTGTAGTGTTAGGTTTAATTGTAACTTAGGTTAGGATTTATTTTACAGGTAATTTTGTATTTCTTTTAGCTATGTAGTTATTAAATAGTTAATAACTATTTAATAACTATTCTAACTAGCTAAAATAAATACAAAGTTACCTGTAAAATAAATATAAATCCTAAAATAGCTACAATGTAATTATTAATTACATTGTAGCTATCTTAGGGTTTATTTCACAGGTAAGTATTTAGTTTTAAATAGGAATAATTTATTTAAGTAAAGTGTAGTGTTAGGTGTAATTGTAACTTAGGTTAGGATTTATTTTACAGGTAAAGTTCTCTTTATTTTAACTAGGTAGCTATTAAATAGTTAATAACTATTTAATAGCTATTGTACCTGGTTAAAATAAATACAAAGTTACCTGTAAAATAAAAATAAATCCTAAGATAGCTACAATATAATTATTATTTATATTGTAGCTATATTAGGGTTTATTTTACAGGTATTTAGTTTTAAATAGGATTAACTTAGTTAATAAGAGTTAAATTTATTTAGATTTATTTAATTAATATTTAAGTTAGGGGGGTGTTAGGGTTAGTGTTAGACTTAGGTTTAGGGGTTAATCATTTTATTAGAGTTGCGGCGGTGTAGGGGGGGCAGTATAGGGGTTAATAAATTTATTACAGTGGCGGCGGTGTAGGGGGGGGCAGATTAGGGGTTATTAAGTTTAAGATAGGTTGCGGCGGGGTCCAGGAGCAGCGGTTTAGGGGTTCAACTATTTATTTAGTTGCGGCGAGGTCCGGGATCCACAGGATAGGGGTTAATAAATTTATTATAGGTAGCGGCGGTATGGGGGGGCAGTATAGGGGTTACTAGGTATAATGTAGGTGGCGGCGGTGTCCGGGAGCGGCGGTTTAGGGGTTAATACATTTATAAGAGTTGCGGCGGGGTCTAGGAGCGGCGGTTTAGGGGTTAATAAGTTTATTATAGTGGCGGCGGGGTCTAGGAGCGGCGGTTTAGGGGTTAGTAACTTTATTTAGTTGCGGGGGCTCCGGGGGCGCCGGTATAGGGTGTAGAACAGTGTAGTTTAGTGTGGGTGCTTAGTGACAGCTTGTCAATAAAGCTGTCAAAAAGCCGAAGAGCAGCGAGATCGGATGAGTGATAACTCTCACAATCCGCTGCTCATCGCCCCGTACTTGGTGCGCGGCTTTTTGACAGCTTTTTTGATAACTTAGGCGAACATATTCAGGTCCGCGGCGGTGATGGTAGGCGGGCGTATTGGACCGGCGAAGGCAGGTAAAGTAGACGCCTTTATAAGTATCCCTCTATGTCTGTTGCAGAGAATTGTGCTATGGAGGAGTATGTTGCCGATGCTCTGTCGTGGGGGATCATCCGCAAATCCTGCTCTCCTGCAGGGGCTGGCTTCTTCTTTATGAAGAAAAAGGGTGGCGAGTTAAGACCATGCATCGATTATAGGAGTCTTAATCGTCCTACCATTAGGAATGCTTACCCTATTCCGCTCATTACGGAACTCTTTGACCGCCTCAAGGGAGCTACGGTCTTTACTAAACTTGATTTGAGAGGAGCGTACAATCTCGTTAGGATTAAGGAGGGCCACAAATGGAAAACAGCATTTAACACCAGGAGCAGGCAATGTGTAATGATGTCCTACGAGATATGTTGCAACAGTGTGTTGTGGTGTGCTTAGACGACATCCTCATCCACACTTGAGCCTCATCGTTCTGATGTTACACGGGTTCTTCAGAGACTACGTGAGAACGGCCTGTTTTGTAAACTCGAGAAATGTGAGTTCCATCAGACTCAAGTAACCTTCCTAGGTTATGTTATCTCCGTTGCAGGCTTCTCCATGTATCCTGACAAGTTATCTGCAGTTCTGCAGTGGCCTCGCCCAGTTGGTCTTCGGTCTATTCAACGTTTTTTGGGGTTCACCAATTACTATAGAAAATTTATTAAAAACTTTTCTTCCTTGGTCAAACCTATCACAGACATGACCCGTAAAGAGAATGATCCACTCCATTGGTCACCTACTGCCATTAAGGCCTTTGATAGTCTTAAGACTGCCTTTGCTGCTGCTCCAGTTCTGGCTCATCCTAACCCTGTCCGGCCTTTCGTTCTTGAGGTCGATGCATCTGAGACTGGAGTAGGTGCCCTCTTGTCTCAACGTCCTACGCCTGATGGTTCCTTGCATCCGTGTGGTTTCTTCTCTAAGAAATTGTCTCCAGCGGAGTGCAATTATGAAATTGGCGACAGGGAATTACTGGCCATAATTTTGGCACTCAAGGAATGGAGGCATCTTCTTGCGGGTACTAGCATGCCAGTGCTCATTGTTACTGACCACAAGAATTTAACTTATCTATCTGAAGCAAAACGTTTGTCACCCCGACAGGCCAGATGGGCGCTATTTTTGTCTCGGTTTAATTATGTGGTCTCCTACCTGCCTGGAGTCTGTACCTACTCCTGTTATACCTCCTGACCATATTTTGGCTACCATACGTACTAATTTGACTTCTCCCTTGGGGGAGGAGATCCTGGCTGCATAAACCAATGCACCTCCTGAGAAACCTAGTGGTAAGTGTTTTGTTCCTGAGAATCTTCGAACTAAACTTTCGCACACTTACCACTATCCTAAAGCCGCAGGTCACCCAGGCAAGAACCAAATGATTTGGGTCTGTCACTCGACAATTCTGGTGGCCAGGTCTTCGTTCTGATGTTGCTGTGTATGTTGCCTCCTGCTCAGTTTGTGCACAGAATAAGATAACTCGACGTCTTCCTGTGGGTCTTCTTCAACCTATTGCTAATGGTGAGCATCCTTGGACACATCTTTCCATGGACTTCATTGTCGAGCTCCCTGTTTCCAATGGCAATACTGTTATCCTTATGGTGGTTGACCGTTTTTCTAAAATGTCACATTGCATTCCTTTGATGAAGCTGCCTACCGCTCAGGAGCTTGCTTCAATTTTTGTCCGGGAGATCTTCCGTTTACATGGGTTACCCAAGGAGATAGTGTCGGACCGGGGTAGTCAATTTGTCTCCAGATTTTGGCATTACTTTTGTGCTCAATTGGGGATCCAGCTTTCTTTCTCCTCGGCATATCACCCTCAATCCAATGGGGCTGCGGAATGGTCTAATCAAGCTCTGGAACAGTTACTCCGTTGCTATGTCTCAGATCACCACAATAATTGGTCTGAACTGTTACCTTGGGCAGAGTTTGCTCGTAATAGTACTATTAATGCTTCCTCCAAGTTATCCCCGTTCATGGCGAATTATGGGTTTCGACCATCCTTGTTGCCCGATTCATTCATGTCTCAGGGTATTCCGGCTTTGGAGGAGCATCTCCAGCAACTCCGTTCCACGTGGGTGCAGATTCAGGATTGCCTTCATCGTTCTATGCAACGCCAAAAGTTCCAGGCTGATCGTAGGCATCTGCCCGCGCCTTCCTACCAGGTTGGTGAGAGAGTTTGGCTGTCCTCCCGCAACTTGAACCTTCGTGTGCCTTCCAATAAATTGGCTCCCCATTATGTTGGTCTTTTTCAAATACTCTGACAGGATAATCCTGTGGCTTACGCTCTTGACCTTCCTCCTGCTATGCACATCTCCAATTTTTTTCATGTCTCCCTCTTGAAACCATTGGTTTGTAATTGGTTTACCACTGTATTGCCCCGTCCTATCTTTGTTGACAACCATGAGGAGTATGAGGTCAGCAGCATTATTGACTCTCGTATGTCCAAGTGCCGTGTACAGTATTTGGTTCACTGGAGGGCTACGGTCCGGAGGAACGTTCTTGGGTTACCTCCTCTGATGTTCATGCTCCCGCCCTCCTCTGTGCCTTCCATGCCCATTTCCCCAATAAGCCTTTTGTCCTCCCGCGGGGGAGGGGTCGTTGAGGGGAGGGTACTGTCAGGGTTTTCCCTGTTTTGTTTGCCATGTGCTGCTGGCAGCGATTTTACTCACCTCTCTTCCTGACTATGGTACATTGTGGGGGATGCTGCTCATTTCCTGCACTTCCTTTTATGGCCAGACTGGTGTGCATCATCCGTGTGAGACAGGATGCAGTTCCAGAATTGTGATGTCATCACTTAATATTTAAAGGGCCTCTGTTCAGTATGCTTTGCATTTGCGTTGTCTCAGACCTGTTTCTGAGAGTTCCTGTGTATTACCTGGCTGCCTGACGTCCTTCCTGGTTCCTGATCCCTGGCTTGTTCCTGACTCTGCTGTTTTCCTTCTTGCTGATTCCGGCTCTTCTGACTATTCGCTTTGGCTCCTAACTCGGCTCGTCTGACTACCAGCTCTGGTTTTGACTTCTGGCTTTTTATTTGACTTGTGGACTTTTTATTATTTTTTGCTATTAATAAAGGTGTGATTATTTTTGCACTTCTCGTCTCAGTCTGATTCCTGGCACCCTCACAGTGGCGAGGTCTTCATCCAGGCAGGCTCTTCTATCTTCATCCAGGCGGCGAGAAGTCTTCACCCAGACGGCCTCTTCTATCTTCATCCAGGCGGCAAGAAGTCTTCATCCAGGTGGCCTCTTCTATCTTCATCCAGGCGGCAAGAAGTCTTCATCCAGGCGGCCTCTTCTATCTTCATCCAGGTGGCAAGAAGTCTTCATCCAGGCGGCATCTTATATCTTGATCCCGGCGGCGCGGAGTGGGTCCATCCTGAAGACATCCGGTGCGGAGCATTCTCATCCAATAGAATGAGAGCTGCTTAAATCCTTTTGGCTGATTTGAACAGCCAATAGGATTTCAGCAGCTCTAATTCCTATTGGCTGATTCAAATTTTTCAGCCAATAGGAATGCAAGGGACGCCATTTTGAAACGGCTCCCTTGCATTGAAGATTCAGTGTATGGCAGCAACTGTATGAAGAGGATGCTCCGTGCCGGATGTCTTCAGGATGGACCTGCTCCGCACCGCCGGGATCAAGATAGAAGATGCCTTCTGGATGAAGACTTCTCGCCGTCTGGATGAGGACTTCGCCGCCTGGATGAATATAGAAGAGACCGTCTTGATGAAGAATTCTCGCCGCCTGGATGAAGACTTCTCGCCACCTGGATGAAGACCGTTTAAGCGGGACTTCAAAATCTGTAAGTGGATTGTCGGGGATTAGTGTTTTTTTAAGGGTTTTTTGTGTGTTTTTTTTTTTTTAATTAGGATGTGGGCAGCAAAAGAGCTAAATGCCCATACAAATGCCCTTTTCAGGGCAATGGGTACATTAGGTTTTTTAGATAGTTTTTATTTTTATTTTGGGGGGGTGGGGGTTAGTAATGTTAGTGGGTCTTTGTAAAAAAAATTCAGGTAAAAGTGCTGTTTAACTTAGGACAATGCCCTATAAAAGGCCCTTTTAACTTAGGACAATGCCCTATAAAAGGCTATTGGTAGTTTATTCTAGATTAGGTTTTTTATTTTGGGGTATTTTTTTTTTTTTTTAAATGGGTATTAGAATAGGAATAATGTTTATTATTTTTGATAATTTGGATTTATTTAACAGGTAAGTATTTAGCTTTAAATAGGAATAATTTATTTAATAAGAGTTAATTAATTTTGTTAGATTAAAATTATATTTAAGTTAGGGGGGTGTTAGTGTTAGGGTTAGACTTAGCTTTAGGGGTTAATACATTTATTAGAATAGCGGTGAGCTCCGGTCGGCAGATTAGGGGTTAATGTTTGAAGTTAGGTGTCAGCGATGTTAGGGAGGGCAGATTAGGGGTTAATACTATTTATTATAGGGTTAGTGAGGCGGATTAGGGGTTAATAACTTTATTATAATAGCGGTGCGGTCCGCTCGGCAGATTAGGGGTTAATAAGTGTAGGCAGGTGGAGGCGACGTTGAGGGCGGCAGATTAGGGGTTAATAAATATAATATAGGGGTCGGTGGTGTTAGGGGCAGCAGATTAGGGGTACATAGCTATAATGTAGGTGGCGGCGCTTTGCGGTCAGCAGATTAGGGGTTAATTATTGTAGGTAGCTGGCGGCGACGTTGTGGGGGGCAGGTTAGGGGTTAATAAATATAATACAGGGGTCGGCGGTGTTAGGGGCAGCAGATTAGGGGTACATAGGGATAATGTAAGTAGCAGCGGTTTACGGAGCGGCAGATTAGGGGTTAAAAATAATATACAGGGGTCAGCGATAGCGGGGGCGGCAGAATAGGGGTTAATAAGTGTAAGGTTAGGGGTGTTTAGACTCGGGGTACATGTTAGGGTGTTAGGTGCAGACGTAGGAAGTGTTTCCCCATAGCAAACAATGGGGCTGCGTTAGGAGCTGAACGCGGCTTTTTTGCAGGTGTTAGGTTTTTTTTCAGCTCAAACAGCCCCATTGTTTCCTATGGGGGAATCGTGCATGAGCACGTTTTTGAGGCTGGCCGCGTCCGTAAGCAACTCTGGTATCGAGAGTTGCAGTTGCGTTAAATATGCTCTACGCTCCTTTTTTGGAGCCTAACGCTGACATTATATGGACTCTCAATACCAGAGTTATTTTAAAGGTGCGGCCAGAAAAAAGCCGGCGTTAGCTACGCGGGTCGTTACCGACAAAACTCTAAATCTAGCCGCTAGTTAATAATTGTAACTTTAATTAAGCTCTATTTTAATTATGTTAAAGGTAGGGGGTTAGGCTTGGGATTACATTAGGGTTAGGTTTAGGGGTTAATATAGTTTAATTTCGGTCGTTGCGATGTGGAGGCTGGCGGTTTAGGGGTTAATAGGTTTATTTAGTGGTAGTGATGTGGGAGGCCAGAGGTTTAGGGGTTAATAGCTTTAATTAGTTGTGGCGATGTCGGGGAGTGGCGAAATAGGGGTTAATAGATTTATTATAGTGTGGGCGATATTGGGGTGCAGGGGAATAGTGGTTAATAACTTTAGTATAGTGGCAGATTAGGGCTTAATAGTTTTATTTAGGTGGCAGCAATATCGGGAGTGGCTAATTAGGAGTTAATAACTTTATGTAGGTGTCGGTGGGGAGCAGATTAGGGGTGTTTAGACGTGGGGTTTATGTTAGGGTGTTTTTTTTCCCCCATAGAGATCAATGGGGCTGCGTTACGGAGCTTTTCATTCCGCGATCGCAGGTTTTAGACGTTTTTCTGACCCGCTCTCTCCATTGTTGTCTATGGGGAAAGCGTGCACGAGCACGTCAAAACAGTACTTGAATTTTATGCGGTATGGAGATTAAAACCACCATATCGCACGCACAAGCCGGCTGTTTGAAAACTTGTAATGGCTGCACTATAGAGGGTTAAATAAAGCAACTTTTCTTGCGTTCGTTAATTTCCCTATAGCGCGCATAACTCGTAATCTAGCTGATTGTGTGTTACTGCGGTCTTTGTAAGCGGATGGTTTTCATGTTTTCTAACAAATACCCTATAAAAAAATAAACCCCAGTGGCTGTTAAAACACCTGTTAATAAAAGCTGTCTTTTGTGAAAAATCAAGTCATATCCACTTTATCTCCAAGGAGGGAGATTCATTTGAGCTGTTATACTCTGAGCTTGGTCATAAGCTCAGAAATATGTATGTTCCCAGCGTTGCAGTAATATCTAATTGCACCAACAGAACTTCACTATTATTTAATTTACTCTCTTGGAGGTTGAAAGTCATCAAACGATATTTTCAACCAATTTGGGACTTTTTAAATACTTTTGGGACTTTTAACAGAGAATATATATCCTTTTATAGTGCACTATGTCACATTTATCCTACAGACCCTTAGCTCTTTTGACCTCTGTGACACTGCTCTTTCTTGGATTCACTCTTATCTTTCTCACAGGTCTTTTTCTGTGTCATTTGCTGGCGACTCCTCCTCTCCAATGCCTCTGTCTGTTGGAGTACCTCAAGGATCTGTTCTGGGTCATCTACTGTTCTCTATTTATACATCTTCACTGGGTAAACTTATCAACAGTTACGGCTTCAAATATCACCTCTATGCTGATGACACCCAGATCTACCTCTCCACCCCTGCTCTTTCTCCCTCTGTCCTTTCTCATGTCAGTGACTGTTTATCTGGTATGTCTTTCTGGATGGCCTCTCACCACCTAAAGATTAACATGTCCAAGACTGAGCTCTTTCTAACCCCCCCCCCCCCTCAAGCTCTACGCCCACTTATGACTTTTCTATCCCTGTCGACGGCATCACCATCGCACAAAGTCCGCTGCCTCTGAGTTACACTTGACTCAAATCTATCCTTCATCCCCCACATCCAATCGCTTTCTTCATCCTGCCGCAACCACCTATGCAATATTTCCAAGATTCGCCATTTTCTGAACGCTAACACCACAAAGCAAATAATCCACTCCCTTGTTATTTCCTGACTTGACTACTACAATAACCTACTTACTGGCCTTCCTCTTTCCCGCCTCTCCCCCCTTCAATCCATCCTAAATGCCTCTGCCAGGCTGATCCACCTTTCCCATCGCTCTGTATCTGCTGCACCTCTCTGCGAATCCCTTCATTGGCTCCCCATTCAGAGCAGAATTAAATTAAAATCCTCACCCTTACATACAAAGCTCTCACCAACACCGCTCCCCGCTATCTATCCTCTCTAATAAACAAGTATACTCCAGCCCGCCTACTTAGATCCAACAATGACCTGCTCCTAGACTGCAGGATTTCTGTCGTGCAGCACCTACCCTCTGGAACCCTTGTGCTGTCAGGCTTTGCCCTAATCTTTCTTCCTTTAAATGTTCCCTGAAGACTTTTCTGTTCAGAGAAGCCTACCACCCAACTCAATAATAAATTAATTTCACTTACCTAACAATTCCCTCATATAACATCTTTCTCACTCTTGCAATCCTCACCTCCTGTTTCTCAACCTCCTACCCTTCTAGATTGTAAATTCCCACGGTAATAGGCTCTCAATTCCTCCTGTACGTATTTATAACTCTTACAAGTTTGATATCATTGTTTTATTTAAATTAATTGTACCCATGGACAGTGCTGCGGAATATGTTGGCGCTTCATAAATAAAGTATAATAATAATAATTGCGCGTTTACTTTCAACTTATAATATGAGCGCTAAAGGCCCAGCACTCAAATTCCCCTGATAAACTCCTTTTCACTCTCACGTAACAGCATGCCACTTGTAATTACTTCAATGACTAGATAAATATTTGTCTAGCCACCAATCACCAACTAGCTCCCATTAGGGCATTACTGCTTCTGTGCCATTTAAAGCTGCATGCTTTATGGTCACTTTAAGGGGTAGGGGGCTGAGCACAACCTTGTTCTAATTTAGAGTGACCAGATTTTGAAAATTGACAATCCTTTACCGAATTTTAAAGAAATGCCAACATTAGAAAGTTTTTTTTTTTTAAGTATGCAGCAATTATATACTACTTAAAGGGACATGGGACCCTACATTTTTATTTCATGATTCTGATAGTACATACAATGTTATACAACTTTCCTTTTTAACATTATTATCTAATTTGCTTTATTCTCTTGACATCATTTACTGAAGGAGCAGCACTGCAATACTGAACCAATCACAAGAGACAAATGTGTGCAGGCACCAATCATTAGCTATGTCTCAGTAGTGTAGGATATGTACATATTCTTTTTCAACCAATGGTACAAAGTGCATGTGAAAACAGAAGTGGATTTAAGTGTCGTAAAGTTACATGCTCTATCTGAATCATGCAAGTTGAAAATTTGCTTTCCTATCCCTTTAAATTTAAAGCCAAAATATGTTTAAACCATTAACCCAGTTTTTTGCTTTCATGATTCAGATGAGCTTACAATTTTAAGCAACTTATATATGTACTTATATTATCAAATTTGCTTCATGCATTTGGTATACTTTGTTGAAGGGAGCAACAATGAGTGACTGGGAGCTAGCTGAACACACTAGGTAAGCATATATATGCTACCACCAATCATAAGTCTACCTAGGTATGCTTGCCAACAAAGGATACAGAGATAACAAAGCAAATTAGATAATATAATTAAACTGTAAAGTTGCAATGTACAAAAAAACTAGGGGATGTCATAAAAGCAAAAGAGTTCAGTAACCCAAAAGTTTCTCACTCATGCTAAGTTCGCTTGAAATAAGTAAAGGTACTCCACAGGATCATGTATTTCTAGTACCCAGGCAGTACCTTGTGACAAGATGGTGGCCCACCTCACAGTACATCTTTAGTTTAGATAAAACAAGAGCACCACATGGCCTAGTATAGTCTAATAATTAAAACTAAGCGGAACAAGTGCCCACCTCCAGGTGCACTCTCCATAGTTTGGGACCATCCAGTTCCCCAGCTAACTGATGCTGACATGCATATCTGGAATTGTAATCTGTGTGTATGGTATTCTTCAACTCTCAAATGATCCAAAGCAAGTGTATTAATTATTATACAATTTATTCTTCATTAAATAATAGTGCCCCATTTCTCAGCCATCAACAACAAGGCTGATTTCTTTCAGGCTAATCAAAAATTGTGAGGCTGTTAATTCTAATAAATGTATATTATGCTGCAGACGTGCCTCTTGCTCTGTTGGGCCATATTTTGGACTATTACAACTAGAAATGATGACCAAACAGGGCTTTTTAAGACCCACCCTATCATGTCATAACCCAAATAATTTGCATTAGGTATTAATGAGAAAATAAATCAATTGAACGTTTAAAGGTGCATATCTAAAGCGTGTTCCGTTAAAAAAGTGCTATAATTATTGTGGTTCTGCATTTTCCACCTCTAAATTTCATTTTCATTGAAGTTTATTGGGGGTGAATAAAAAAAAAGTAAATTTATTTAATTATTTTAAAACTTTATTTAAAGGAATTCATAAATAGCCATCAACTTCTCAATGTATATTTGCCTAATACCAAGCATTAAAACGTAATCCTTTAGATCAAAAGGTCTTAAAGACAGATGTTTTAAAGCATTTGAATAGTACTATGTATATATATATATATATATATATATATATATATCATATAGGTGAATAATTAGTTATTTCATTAACATTTGTATTGGGCATTATTAGTGACTCCTCTGCTTTTGACTTCCCCCTCTTCCCAGAACCTGCCAATGGGGCTATTGTATTTAGAGCCTCACCTATTATTAAGGTTCAAGCTGAACTGCTATTGGGCTTTTAATTTCTTGAACGTGGGGACCTTTACTCTTTTTGCTTTGTAATGACCTAGATTTTAATTGGTTAAAATTGCTAAACAAAAACATCCTATGTCAACTTGTTATGTTTATATAACTTTATAAGCCATTCTAATCCATAAGAAGAACTACAGCTTTACTTTGTAGAAAAAAACAAAAACACTTGAATTAGAAAATAACAGCAAAATCCAGTTTAATATTTTACAATGAGGCCTACTTATCAAGCCGTCAACTGTGCTGCATTCGCCGGCACCAATACGCTCGCCTGACATCGCCTAACATCGCGCTCGCAGACCTGAATACGCTCTCAATATTTAACAAAAAAGCTGTCAAAAAGCCACGCACCAAGTACAGGGCGATGAGCAGTGGACTGTTGTTAACTAACAGTCATCGATCTCGCTGCTATTCGGCTTTTTCCCAGCTTTATTTATATCCTGTCACTAAGCACCGCCACTATACTAAAATGTTTAACCCCTATCCCGCCACTCCCGGAACCCACTATCCACACAAATAACCCCCCCAAATTAAATTCTATCTAAAAAACCTAAGCTCCCCATTGCCTTGAAAAGGGCATTTGGATGGGCATTGCCCTTAAAAGGGCATTTAGCTCTTTTTCTGCCCAAATTCCCTAATCTAAAATTAAAACCCACCCAATAAACCCTTAAAAAAACCTAACACTAACCCACGAAGATCCACTTACAGTTTTTGAAGACCCGACATCCATCCTCAACGAAGCGGCAAGAAGTCCTCAGCGAAGCCGGCAGAAGTCTTCATCCAAGCGGGCTGAAGTCTTCATCCAAGCCGGCAGAAGTCTTCATCCAAGCCGGCAGAAGTCTTCAACCAGGTGTGAAAGTGATTAGCACTCAAATGTGCTTCATTCTCTTAGTATCCTTTGTTGAAGCAGCCACAAGAGGCATATATGTGCAGTCACCAATCAGCAGCTTGCACCCAGTAGTGCATTTCTGCTCCTGGGTGATACAAAAAAAGTGAAGTAAATTAGCTAATAGAAGTATATGGGAAAGTTGCTTAAAATTACATGCTCTACCTGAATCATATAAGTTTACTTTACTGTCCTTTTAGGCCACTCTTTTGACTTATCACTTCTGTAGAGCTCTTGCTGATCCTGTTCCGCCTCACAAGTGACATATTTTTCCCCCCTTACTTTGTATTGAAAGCTTCCTGTCAGTTCTTTATGTTGTATTTTAACTTTTTAGCAACCCTGACCACATCTCTGGATTGCCCAGATTAACTATGGCCAGCCCAGCTTTCACATTTGCATAGTTTCTGAGATGCCTCTTGTTCTATCAAGCGAGACTATTTACCTGAAGAAAACATACATATTTTTCAATTATAAATACAAGCATTTACATAAACTGTGTTGCAATCCTGTTTCTGAAGCAATTCATTAATTCCTTTTCTGTACCGCTAGCAGTTTTCGTTTGATGTATCATTTAATGAGCACAACTATGACACATAAAAAAACACTCATCAACAAACTTCTATAAATCTAGTCCACTGGTTTTCAAACCTGTTCTCAGGCCTCCCTAGCAGGTCACATTTTGAAGATGTCTGAACTGAAGCACAGGTAAATTAATCAATTGATTAGTAAATATGGCTATCTTACCTGCTCTCATCCAAGTTGATCCTGAAAATCTGGCCTTTTGGGGAAGCCTAAGGACAGGTTTGAAAACCAGTGAACTAGTCCATTAACTCTGTTCTGATAGTCATTTAATTTGTGCCAGTCTGTACACTCTACAGAAAATTCAAAGAATGAATTCCCATATGTTGACTTTCCAAACAACCTACTTAATAACCATAAAAAACTATTAAAATGTACTTCGGCCCAAGTATTAATAGAAAATGTTCTTACAGGTACTTTAAAGCATACCAAAATAAGCATTTAGATTCACTATTACCAAAATGTTTGACTTATCTGAAGAGGCTGTTACTAACAACTCTTTCCTCAAACCATTAAGGGCCAGATTATGCGTTGAGCACTAACAGTTACGTGCAAGCAAAATGTGGTTTATGGCGGGTGTTTGCACGTGTTGTTTTTTTTTAATATATTACAAGTTGAAAGTAAACGCAATTGAGGGGGGGGGGGCTCAGAGCCAATTGCCAAAGCGGTAGGACGCATATAGATCGAGCTCCGGATCCTCACCTTTATAAAATAGCAATATTTGCTAGGAAGCAACCTATTAATTGCTATTTTAGCGATATTAACTCATACACTACAGGAGGGCATAACGGAGGTATCGAAATGAAACAGCTTCCAGAACTCAAGATTACTACAATCGGAGCAACAGCCCTGATTCATCCTCGCCTCAATTAATACACAGACATGCTATTGTTATCTCCAGCCTCTCTCTGTTACAAGATGAAGGGCCTTAAATGGAGGATTTGAGAGCGAGACACCACTCACTGGGTAATTCTCTGCAGGTGCGTGAATCACCATCTTGGATCTTGGAGGCTTCTCTTCACTAACTGTGAGTCACCCCTCACACAACTTAAAGTCCTCCGTTTGGGCATTATGACTTCTATCAACATCTACTCACCCCCTGGCTCTCCAGGGTAATAGCAAGCAGTTTGTTAGCACTGCAGTCATTTGCACATGAACACGTTTCACTTAGCCTGTCACAATATGGCTTCATATGAAAATGCATATTGCCAGCATGATACGTAGTCTATTTTCCCTACTTGACAGCCATGAACAATCTCTCATATGGGAGATAAGATCTGCCTTAAGCCCAACTCAACGTAACTCTGGGTGTGATGAGGCTAGTAGCGTAAACGCCCCTAATTCCTCAACCCAGACACATAATAAAGCCCAGCTCAGGGAAACCTACAAGATGGCATAATATGCTGATAATTCTCTCAATAGAGACTCATGGAACATTACTGAAACACAACCCCTGGAAAACTTAAATCATAGTGTCGATCTCTCTTTAGCACAGGGAAAGAGGACATTGCTATTATATATACCTGAGTGCCCTGAATGCACCACTCAAAAAACTTGCTTTTTAGAAAACTCAGTCTGGCACAACAAGGTTTTCATATCCAACAAAGATTGGACACAGTAAAGTGTAAATACTTGGCTGAGGATAAGGGTAGGATAATCCCTGGATTCCAAGATAAGTTGGGGGGTCATGTCCAATTGACCACCTGACTTAGAACGCTTCAGTCTACAGACAATTTTACTGTCTTTAGATATATACCTTAAATTTCTTATTAGGAGATGGTTTAGTCCTTTGTATTTTCAGATTATATGATATATGATTTTTGTGTACTTTCTTATGTTACTTGTTGCATGTTAGCTGCCAACATTCTGGCTAAACATTTTATAGAGACCCTTCATTTATTCAGTATGCTTTATATTACTGTAAACATAAATAGTACTGCAGTTATGATACACCCAAATGTCACTCCCAGATAGAAAATAGTTTTATCATACTGCTTTTTAGCCATCAAGAGAGGAGAGAGGTCATCCTGGGGCTAAATAAACCATAGATATCTAATTCTTAAATAACTCCATCTCATTTGAATAGCGCAACATACAATGATGTGTCATGTAACCAAGATGTTTATAGTCTCATTATTTTATTGTCAGACCTGTCTTAATAACCTTATATCTCCCAAAATTATTCCCCTCATTATTTTAGGTATATTCCCTTTGAGGTTCAGTCATTTATGGGCAATAATCTCTAGCCAATCCAGTTTCCTAAATTCTTTGAAATATGCATGGATATTAAGACTATGAGTAGGTGACACTTCTCAAGGCAACAGAATGTAGTTACGTGTTCTCAGCTTATGTTATATACTATTAAGAGATATGCTTTATGGTTCATATCATGCTCATTTGCTTTCGTTTACTATACTGTACCCTATAACTTTGTAGCAGTGTTTACCTGCTGAACTATTTCCCCTCATTGCTTGTCAGCACACTGACCCAAGCTTTCACTTGGCAAACAGTAAAACTTGATATTCCGTTGGTTTTTATCACTATGTTGTAGTTTGTTTATCCACAATATACCTCACTTCTACTTCATGCTAGTAATGTTTTATCAAGATTTGTAAGGGTCACGCTTGTAGCTACAATGCTTAGTATCTATCCTGTATCAAATGGCCCAGTAGTGGCCAATATAATAGCTACCGTCATTTCCCAGAATATATACTTAAAAGTGAGGTTTCCAAACTTTTGCCTTACAGCATGACTCATATAAACTCTGTATTATTTCTTATTATATTGCTGCATTATTTCTCATTATATTGTTGTTACATTATTATGAACATTACTCCTGACTACTCATGACTGTTAATTGTCAACTCTTCTACTTTTGTCAAACTTCAATAAAAAAATTATTTAAACGAAAGCAAACGCGATTGCTTGAGCACAATTTAAGTTAACGTGCGTCGGGTTAGCATGACCTCAGAGTTCTGGTTAACTGTTTCACAAAACAAAAAAAGTATCACAAAAACACATCAAAATTACAGTACAATTACACTCATAATAACACTATCTAAAAATATTTTATCTGATATATAATTATATAATCTTATATATAATTAAGAGTATCAAAATCATAACAATGCCCAAGACCACTTGCAGATAATGCACTTTAATCTCTTCTTTCCTAGGATAAATAGGTGACAGACTTGTTGCATTAGACCCTTTTTACAGGCAGTGTCAGTTTTAGTTATAATTTCTATCTTGTTCTGGGCAATTAAATCAAAACAGGTCATGAAATGGTTGTTCTAATCAAAAAAAGATTCAATGGTTGTTACAATCAATAAAAAATTGAGAGTATTCATCTACTTATATATGAAAATTTTGATACGGTGTTGAAGAATAACTCCCATTCATTTTTATTTAACATCCCGAAATGTGGTAGTTTTTAGGTTCATAAATGATCTTTTTTGGCTTCTATAGACAAGAGAGTCAAAAACAACCTTTGGCTGCTCTAGTTTGGCAAATGCAAAACTCTGACAGCTTTGTAAACTGCCACATGATACTAGTTTTATTGACAGCTGTTTTAACAGCTAATGGTTGTCTAAAAACTGTCACCACCACCAATGGAAACTTAGCTTAAAGGACCAGTAAATACAGTAGATTTGCATAATCAACTAATGCATGATAAAAAAAACAATGTGTCAGGGTGCCAGGAATCAGACTGAGACAAGAAGTGCAAAAATAATCACACCTTTATTAATAACAAAAATAATAAAAAGTCCACAAGTCAAATAACAAGCCAGAAGTCGAAACCAGAGCTGGTAGTCAGACGAGCCTAGTCAGGAGCCAAAGCGAGTAGTCAGATGAGCCGGAATCAGGAACAAGGAGAACAGCAAAGTCAGGAACAAGCCAGGGATCATGAACCAGAAGAGACGTCAGATTAGTCAGGTAATACACAGGAACTCACAAACAGATCTGAGACAATGCAAGGGCAAAGCATACTGAACAGAGGCCCTTTAAATAATAAGTGATGACATCACAATTCTGAGACTGCAACCTGTCTCACACGGATGATGTACAACAGTCTGACCATAAGAGGGCGTGCAGGAAATGAGCAGCATCACACAAATGGCTGCCAGCAGCACATGGCAAATAAAGCAGGGAAAAAACCCTGACAGTACCCTCCCCTCAATGACCCCTCCCCCGCGGGAGGACAAAAGGCTTATTGGGGAAACGGGCATGGAAGGCACGGAGGAGGGCAGGAGCATGAACATCAGAGGAGGGAACCCATGAACGCTCCTCTGGACCGTATCCCTTCCAAATACTGTACGCGACCTCTGGACATACGAGAGTCAATAATGCTGCTGACCTCATATTCTTCATGGTTGTCAACAAAGATAGGACAGGACGAGGCAACACAGTGGTAAACCGATTACAAACCAATGGTTTCAAGAGGGAGACATGAAAAACATTGGAGATGCGCATTGCAGGAGGAAGGTCAAGAGCATTGGCCACAGGATTGACACGTCGGAGAATCCAAAAAGGACCCAAATAATGGGGAGCCAGTTTAATGGAAGGCACTTGAAGGTTCAAGTTGCAGGAGGACAGCCAAACCCTCTCACCAACCTGGTAGGAAGGCGCGGGCAGATGCCTACGATCAGCCTGGAACTTTTGGTGCTGCAAAGAACGGTGAAGGCAATCCTGAATCAGCACCCACGTGGAACGGAGTTGCTGGAGATGCTCCTCCATAGCCGGAATTCCCTGAGACATGAATGAATTGGGCTACAAGGATGGTTGAAACCCATAATTCGCCATGAACGTGGATAACTGGGAGGAAGCATTAATAGCACTATTACGAGCGAACTCGGCCCAAGGTAACAGTTCAGATCAATTATTGTGGTGATCTGAGACATAGCAATGGAGGAACTGTTCTAGAGCTTGATTAGACCATTCCGCAGCCCCATTGGATTGAGGGTGATATGCAGAGGAGAAGGAAAGCTGGATCCCCATTTGAGCACAAAAGGAATGCCAAAATCTGGAGACAAACTGGCTACCCCGGTCCGACACTATCTCCTTTGGTAACCCATGCAAATATTGAAGCAAACTTCTGAGCAGTAGGCAACTTCTTCAAGGGAATGCAATGTGACATTTAAGAAAAACGGTGAACCACCATTAGGATAACAGTATTGCCATTGGAAACAGGGAGTTCAACAATGAAGTCCATGGAAAGATGTGTCCAAGGATGCTCACCATTAGCAATAGGTTGAAGAAGACCCACAGGTAGACGTCGAGGAGTCTTATTCTGTGCCCAGACTGAGCAGGAGGCAACATATGCAGCAACATCAGAACGAAGACCTGGCCACCAGAATTGTTGAGTGACAGACCAAATCATTTGGTTCTTGCCCAGGTGACCTGCGGCTTTAGGATACTGGTAAGTGTGCAATAGTTTAGTTCAAAGATTCTCAGGTACAAAGCACTCACCACTAGGTTTCTCAGGAGGTGCATTGGTTTGTGCAGCCAGGATCTCCTCCCCTAAGGGAGGAGTCAAATTAGTACGTATGGTGGCCAGAATATATGGTCAGTAGGTATAACTGGAATTGGTACAGACTCTTCCTTCGACAGAGGTGAAAATTGATGAGAGAGGGCATCAGCCCTAACATTCTTACTACCAGGCAGGTAGGAGACCACATAATTAAACCAAGACAAAAATAGCACCCATCTTGCCTGTCGGGGGTGCGACAAACATTTTGCTTCTTAGAGATAAGTCAAATTCTTGTATTCAGTAAGAATGAACACTGGTACGCTAGTAGCCTCGAGAAGGTGCCTCCATTCCTTGAGTGCCAAAGTTATGGCCAGTAATTCCCTGTTGCCAATTTCATAATTTCACTCCACCGGAGACAATTTCTTAGAGAAGAAACCGCACGGATGCAAGGAACCGTCAGGCGTAGGACGTTGAGACAAAAGGGCACCTACTCCAGTCTCAGACGCATCGACCTCAAGAAACAAAAGGAAGGACAGGGTTAGGATGAGCCAGAACTGGAGCGGCAGCAAAGGCATTAAGAGTCTTAAGACTCTCAAAAGCCTTATTGGCAGTAGGTGACCAATGGAGTGGATCATTCTCCTTACGGGTCATGTCAGTGATAGGATTGACCAAGGAAGAAAGGTTTTTAATAAACTTCCTATAGTAATTGGCAAAGCCCAAAAAACGTTGAATAGAGTGAAGACCAACTGGGCGAGGCCACTGCAGGACTGCAGGCAACTTGTCAGGATCCATGGAGAACCCTGCAACAGAGAGTACATAACTAGAAAGGTTACTTGAGTCTGATGGAGCTCACTTTTCTCAAGTTTACAAAACAGGCCGTTCTCACGTAGTCTCTGAAGTACCCGTGTAACATCAGAAGATGAGCCTCAAGAGTGGGTGAGTGTATGAGGATATCATCTAAGTACACCACAACACACTGTTGCAACATATCTCAAAGAATATCATTAATAAATTCCTGGAAAACAGCTGGAGCATTACATAGGCCAAATGGCATTACAAGATACTCATAATGCCCGCTCCTGGTGTTAAATGGTGTTTTCCATTTGTGGCCCTCCTGAATTCTAACGAGATTGTATGCTCCTCTCAAATCAAGTTTAGAAAAGACCATAGCTCCCTTGAGGCAGTCAAAGAGTTCCGTAATGAGCGGAATAGGGTAAGCATTCTTAATGGTAAGACGAATAAGACCCCTGTAATCGATGCATCATCTTAACTCGCCACCCTTTTTCTTCACAAAGAATAAGCCAGCCCCTGCAGGAGAGCAGGATTTGCGGATGATCCCCCGCAACAGTGCATCGGCAACATACTCCTCCATAGCACAATTCTATGCAACAGACATAGGGTTCACCCAGCCCCGAGGAGGAATGGCTCCGGGTTGCAGGTCTATGGCACAATCATAAGACCAGTGAGGAGGCAACGTGCCGACATGCACCTTGTCAAAAACATCTAGGAATTCTCGGTACTCCTCTTTCAATTGAGAAGCCAGCCCCTGCAGGAGAGCAGGATTTGCGGATGATCCCCCGTGACAGAGCATCGGCAATATACTCCTCCATAGCACAATTCTCTGCAACCGAGAGAGGGTAAACAAGGTCCCGAGGAGGAATGGCTCCAGGTTGCAGGTCTATGGCACAATCGTAAGACCGGTGAGGAGGCAGCATACCGGCACGCACCTTGTCAAAAACATCTTGGAACTCTCGGTACTCCCCAGGCAATTGAGATACTGAAGAAGTGCACAGGACTTTGACTGTTTTCCGAAGACAAGTGGAAATACATTGCGGAGACCACGGCAAAATTTTGAACCTACGCCAGTCGAGACTGGAATTGTGCTTTTGGAGCCAGGGACAACCCAGAACAACCGAAAAATGCGGAGAGTTAATCACCTGGAACTGGAGGGTGTCAAAATGGAGAGCCCCAACAGCCATGGATAACGGAGTGGTTTCGTGAGTAACGAGTGCAGGCTTGCCATCAATGGCCTCAATAGCAAGCGGAACGAACCAAGGCTATACAGGAATGGAGTGCTGTGATATAAAAGCACTGTCAATGAAATAGCTTGCAGCACCGGAGTCTACAAGAGCCTGGGTGACTATGGAGGAGTCCACCTAGGAAAGGACAACCGTGACCAAAGGTTTCTCCTTTAGCGGTTCTGGGGATGAGTATAAACCACCCAAGGTCTGCCCCCAACAGGACCCTAGGTGCGAGCATTTAACCGGCCATGTAGGACAAACTTTAAAAGGTGGCCCTGTAACCCACAATAGAGACAGAGCCTCTCCCTCCTCCTAAAGGCCCTCTCAGTCATGGAGAGACGTGTAAATCCCAACTGCATCGGCACAGCAGTACCTGGTGACTCAGAACCAGGAGACATGGGAGGAGAGGGAGGCATGGGTGGGAATGACAACATAGGAGACAACGGTACAGGAGGCTTCCGCAAGTGCTCCTTGAAAGAGGGCCTCTCTCTGAGTCTGATGTCAATTAGGATTAAAAAAGACAGCAAAGCCTTGAGATCCTCTGGTAAATCTCTGGCAGCAACTTTGTCTTTAATCACATTAGAAAGCCCATGAAAGAAGGCGGCAACAAGAGCTTCATTGTTCCAACCAACCTCTGCGGCAAGCATACGGAACTCAATGACATACTGAGCAACAGATCTCGTACCTTCCTGAATGGGCATGAATCGTTTGGCAGCAGAGGAGGAGCAAGCCGGAACATCAAATGCCCTTCGAAAGGAGGCCACAAATTCAGGATAATTAGAAATCACAGGTTTATTAGTCTCCCACAAGGGATTAGCCCAGGCAAAGGCCGTGTCAGAGAGTAAAGAGATGAGAAATCCCACCTTAGCTCTGTCAGAGGGAAACGGCTGAGGTAACATCTCAAAGTAAATGCCCACCTGGTTCAAAAACCCTCTGCACTGATTAGGTTTGCCTCCATAACGCTGAGGTAGAGGTGCAGAACAGGACATGCTCCTGGTTGGACTAGATGCAGCAGCGGAAACAAGAGCAGCCATAACTTGTGGGACACTCTGGTCCAAATGTGCAGTGCAAATCAGCAGGGTTTGCAGGGATAGTGCAAATTTATCCAAGTGGTGATCCTGTTCCTCAATCCTGAAAATTATTGTAGGTAAAGGTGGATTATTAGCACCATCAGGATTCATGGCCCTTGCATAATGTCAGAGTGCCAGGAATCGGACTGAGACAAGAAGTGCAAAAATAATCACACCTTTATTAATAACAAAAATAATAAAAAGTCCATAAGTCAAATAACAAGCCAGGAGCCAAAACCAGAGCTGGTAGTCAGACGAGCTGAGTCAGGAGCCAAAGCGAGTAGTCAGACGAGCCGGAATCAGGAACAAGGAGAACAGCAAAGTCAGGAACAAGCCAGGGATCATGAACCAGAAGAGATGTCAGACTAGTCAGGTAATACACAGGAACTCACAAACAGGTGTGAGACAATGCAAGGGCACAGCATACTGAACATAGGCCCTTTAAATAACAAGTGATGACATCACAATTCTGAGACTGCAACCTGCCTCACACAGATGATGTACAACAGTCTGACCATAAGAGGGCGTGCAGGAAATGAGCAGCATCACACACTCTGAACCAGATTCAGCAAGAAAGGTGAGTAAAATGGCTGCCAGCATCACATGGCAGACAAAGCAGGGAAAAAACCCTGACACAATGCGATAGCACTTAGTCTGAACTTCAAATGAGTAGTAGATATTTGTAAGACTAATTTCAAAGTTATGTCTATTTCCACTCCCACTGTACCATGTGACAGCCATCAGCCAACTACAAATGCATATAGGTATATTCTGTGAATTCTTGCACATGCTCAGTAGGAGCTGGTGGCTCAATAAGTGTAAATATAAAAAAACTGTGCACATTTTGTTAAAGGGACAGTCAACACCAGAATTGTTGTTTAAAAAGAAAGATAATCACTTTGTTACCCATTACCGAGTTTTTCATAACCAACACAATTATAATAATATAAGTTTTACCTCTGTAATTACCTTCTATCTAAGCCTCTGCAGACGGCCCCCTTATTTCAGTTCTTTTGACAGACTTGCATTTTAGCCAATCAGTGCTCACTCCTAGGTCACTTCATGTGCATGAGCTCAATGATATCTATATGAAACACATGAACTAATGCCCTCTAGTGGTCAAAATGCATTCAGATTAGAGGCAGTCTTCAAGGTCTAAGAAATAAGCATATTAACCTCCTAGCTTTCAACTAAGAATACCAAGAGAACAAAGCAAAATTGGTGCTAATAGTAAATTGGGAAGTTGTTTAAAATGGCATGCCCTATTTAAATCATTAAAGTGTTTTTTGGACTTGACTGTCCCTTTAAAAGTAGTACATTGGAAAGGTGTTTAAAATTGCATGCTCTATCTGAATCCTGAAAGATTAATTTAGACTTGAGTTTCCTTTTAAATGTATTTTAATAAAGAACAAGAAACCTGAATTTTATTTTGAACACAAAAAACTTTACATTGTAATTAGCTTTTAAGACAGAGATATCCAGAGTGAACATGTAAGATGGCTGCAAGAAGTGTAAGATAAATTATTCATACAGATGTTATATTTGTGTTTAATACATTTCTTTGTTATTATGAACTCCTCCCATTTGAGTTAACCATAAGTATTAGGCCAGTGCTTGTAACTTATTAACATAACAAAATGTTTATGTGGCTTTGAAATGCAAAGTAATGAGTATGCGAAATGAATGTACCTGCTAAGCACAGAGGCATTTTATGATGATCTTATCTCTGTTCGTTCAGCTCTGTATAAACAATTTTGCTATTTAAAGCAGAGAGAGAAAAAAATAGAAAATGGTGTAACCGAGATAATTTGAGAATATTCTGCTATACTTCTTTGCAAAAAATTGTGAGGGTGCATTGGACAAATCTCTAGCAAATAAAGGAGATAGACAGTCACACAATTTAGCAATCATTAAATCCAACATACAGGGTTAGATATTTTATCTGCAGGTCAGAAGTTTATAATTTAAAGGAACATAAAAGTCCCTATGTTTATAATAATGCTAAGTAAGGGCATTTATTTAGAAGCACAACAAATGTACTTATCTTACCTTAATGTGCAGTATTTCTAAGGTTGGACAGTGTGATTGGTCTACTACTTAATCAGACAGAGAAGTTAAAAAAAGAAAGACCAGCTGTAATGCAGTAATGTAATACTGGGACCTAGCTGAATACTCCTGGGACCTATTTACTAAGGCCTAGATTTGGAGTTTTGTCGGTAACGACCCGCGTAGCTAACGCCGGCTTTTTTCTGTCTGCACCATAAAAATAACTCTGGTATTGAGAATCCACATAAAGGCTGCGTTAGGCTCCAAAAAAGGAGCGTAGAGCATTTTTAACGCAGCTTCAACTCTCGATACCAGAGTTGCTTACGCAAGCGGCCAGCCTCAAAAACGTGCTCGTGCACGATTCTCCCATAGAAAACAATGGGGCTGTTTGAGCTGAAAAAAAACCTAAAACCTGCAAAAAAGCCGCGTTCAGTTCCTAACGCAGCCTCATTGTTTCCTATGGGGAAACACTTCCTACGTCTGCACCTAACACTCTAACATGTACCCCGAGTCTAAACACCCCTAACCTTACCCTTATTAACCCCTAATCTGCTGCCCCCGCTATCGCTGACCCCTGCATATTATTATTAACCCCTAATCTGCCGCTCCGTAAACCGCCGCTACTTACATTATCCCTATATACCCCTAATCTGCTGCCCTAACATCGCCGACCCCTATATTATATTTATTAACCCCTAATCTGCCCCCCACAACGTCGCCTCCACCTGCCTACACTTATTAACCCCTAATCTGCCGAGCGGACCGCACCGCTATTATAATAAAGTTATTAACCCCTAATCCGCCTCACTAACCCTATAATAAATAGTATTAACCCCTAATCTGCCCTCCCTAACATCGCCGACACCTAACTTCAATTATTAACCCCTAATCTGCCGACTGGAGCTCACCGCTATTCTAATAAATGTATTAACCCCTAAAGCTAAGTCTAACCCTAACACTAACACCCCCCTAAGTTAAATATAATTTACATCTAACAAAATTAATTATCTCATATTAAATAAATTATTCCTATTTAAAGCTAAATACTTACCTGTAAAATAAATCCTAATATAGCTACAATATAAATTATAATTATATTATAGCTATTTTAGGATTTATATTTATTTTACAAGTAACTTTGTATTTATTTTAACCAGGTACAATAGCTATTAAATAGTTAAGAACTATTTAATAGTTACCTAGTTAAAATAATTACAAAATTACCTGTAAAATAAATCCTAACCTAAGTTACAATTAAACCTAACACTATACTATCATTAAATTAATTAAATAAAATACCTACAATTACCTACAATTAAACCTAACACTACACTATCAATAAATAAATTAAATACAATTCCTACAAATAACTACAATGAAATAAACTAACTAAAGTACAAAAAATAAAAAAGAACTAAGTTACAAAAAATAAAAAAATATTTACAAACATAAGAAAAATATTACAACAATTTTAAACTAATTACACCTACTCTAAGCCCCCTAATAAAATAACAAAGACCCCCAAAATAAAAAATGCCCTACCCTATTCTAAATTACTAAAGTTCAAAGCTCTTTTACCTTACCAGCCCTGAACAGGGCCCTTTGCGGGGCATGCCCCAAGAAGTTCAGCTCTTTTGCCTGTAAAAAGAAAAACATACAATACCCCCCCCAACATTACAACCCACCACCCACATACCCCTAATCTAACCCAAACCCCCCTTAAATAAACCTAACACTAAGCCCCTGAAGATCTTCCTACCTTATCTTCACCATACCAGGTTCACTGATCCGTCCTGAAGAGCTCCTCCGATGTCCTGATCCAAGCCCAAGCGGGGGGCTGAAGAGGTCCATGATCCGGCTGAAGTCTTCATCCAAGCGGGAGCTGAAGAGGTCCATGATCCAGATGAAGTCTTCATCCAAGCGGGAGCTGAAGAGGTCCATGATCCGGATGAAGTCTTCTATCAACGGCATCTTCAATCTTCTTTCTTCAGGAGCCATCATCTTCCATCTGACGCGGAACATCCTCTTCTCCCGACGCCTACTAGCCGAATGACGGTTCCTTTAAGGGACGTCATCCAAGATGGTGTCCCTCGAATTCCGATTGGCTGATAGGATTCTATCAGCCAATCGGAATTAAGGTAGGAATATTCTGATTGGCTGATGGAATCAGCCAATCAGAATCAAGTTCAATCCGATTGGCTGATCCAATCAGCCAATCAGATTGAGCTCGCATTCTATTGGCTATTCCGATCAGCCAATAGAATGCGAGCTCAATCTGATTGGCTGATTGAATCAGCCAATCGGATAGAACTTGATTCTGATTGGCTGATTCCATCAGCCAATCAGAATATTCCTACCTTAATTCCGATTGGCTGATAGAATCCTATCAGCCAATCGGAATTCGAGGGACGCCATCTTGGATGACGTCCCTTAAAGGAACCATCATTCGGCTAGTAGGCGTCGGGAGAAGAGGATGTTCCGCGTCGGATGGAAGATGATGGCTCCCGAAGAAAGAAGATTGAAGATGCCGTTGATAGAAGACTTCATCCGGATCATGGACCTCTTCAGCTCCCGCTTGGATGAAGACTTCATCCGGATCATGGACCTCTTCAGCTCCCGCTTGGATGAAGACTTCAGCCGGATCATGGACCTCTTCAGCCCCCCGCTTGGGCTTGGATCAGGACATCGGAGGAGCTCTTCAGGACGGATCGGTGAACCTGGTATGGTGAAGATAAGGTAGGAAGATCTTCAGGGGCTTAGTGTTAGGTTTATTTAAGGGGGGTTTGGGTTAGATTAGGGGTATGTGGGTGGTGGGTTGTAATGTTGGGGGGGGTATTGTATGTTTTTTTTTTTTACAGGCAAAAGAGCTGAACTTCTTGGGGCATGCCCCGCAAAGGGCCCTGTTCAGGGCTGGTAAGGTAAAAGAGCTTTGAACTTTAGTAATTTAGAATAGGGTAGGGCATTTTTTATTTTGGGGGTCTTTGTTATTTTATTAGGGGGCTTAGAGTAGGTGTAATTAGTTTAAAATTGTTGTAATATTTTTCTTATGTTTGTAAATATTTTTTTATTTTTTGTAACTTAGTTCTTTTTTATTTTTTGTACTTTAGTTAGTTTATTTCATTGTAGTTATTTGTAGGAATTGTATTTAATTTATTTATTGATAGTGTAGTGTTAGGTTTAATTGTAGGTAATTGTAGGTATTTTATTTAATTAATTTAATGATAGTATAGTGTTAGGTTTAATTGTAACTTAGGTTAGGATTTATTTTACAGGTAATTTTGTAATTATTTTAACTAGGTAACTATTAAATAGTTCTTAACTATTTAATAGCTATTGTACCTGGTTAAAATAATTACAAAGTTGCCTGTCAAATAAATATTAATCCTAAAATAGCTATAATATAATTATAATTTATATTGTAGCTATATTAGGATTTATTTTACAGGTAAGTATTTAGCTTTAAATAGGAATAATTTATTTAATATGAGATAATTAATTTTGTTAGATGTAAATTATATTTAACTTAGGGGGTTGTTAGTGTTAGGGTTAGACTTAGCTTTAGGGGTTAATACATTTATTAGAATAGCGGTGAGCTCCGGTCGGCAGATTAGGGGTTAATAAGTGTAGGCAGGTGGAGGCGACGTTGAGGAGGGCAGATTAGGGGTTAATAAATATAATATAGGGGTCGGCGGTGTTAGGGGCAGCAGATTAGGGGTACATAAGGATAACGTAGGTGGCGGCGCTTTGCGGTCGGCAGATTAGGGGTTAATAAGTGTAGGTAGGTGGAGGCGACGTTGTGGGGGGCAGGTTAGGGGTTAATAAATATAATACAGGGGTCGGCGGTGTTAGGGGCAGCAGATTAGGGGTACATAAGTATAACGTAGGTGGCGGTCGGCAGATTAGGGGTTAAAAAAATTTAATTGAGTGTCGGCGATGTGGGGGGACCTCGGTTTAGGGGTACATAGGTAGTTTATGGGTGTTAGTGTACTTTAGAGTACAGTAGTTAAGAGCTTTATAAACCGGCGTTAGCCCAGAAAGCTCTTAACTACTGACTTTTTTCCTGCGGCTGGAGTTTTGTCGTTAGATGTCTAAAGCTCACTTCAGACAAGACTCTAAATACCGGAGTTAGAAAAATCCCATTGAAAAGATAGGATACGCAATTGACGTAAGGGGATCTGCGGTATGGAAAAGTCGCGGCTGAAAAGTGAGCGTTAGACCCTATTTTGAGTGACTCCAAATACCGGAGGTAGCCTAAAACCAGCGTTAGGAGCCTCTAACGCTGGTTTTCACGGCTAACGCCAAACTCCAAATCTAGGCCTAAGAGCTGTGCGGATAAAGTTCTCAACATGAGAACCTCTCCGCACAGCTTCACAACTAACAGGCAGCGAACCCTGTACGCCTGCTTCCCTATGTTGCCCCCTTTTAATGTGCGACCAATCCTCTGATGTAGCGGGGAGTGTAATAAGCAGCAGCCTGATAACTGCTGCTTTATACATTGCAGGAAGCAGCGTCGCATGTGTGAACCTTCCCCACTAGAGCTCTAAAGCAGCTTACGCTGCTTAGTACATGGAGCCCCTGGTGAGTCAATAACAAGAGGCAAATGGGAATAGTCACCAATCACCAGCTAGCTCCTACCTAGGCATGCATTTCAACAAAGGATAGTATTAGAACAAAGGGAATGTGGTAATAGAAATATATTGAAAAGTTTCTTACAATTGCATGTTCTATCTGAACCATGAAAGTTTAATTTTGACTTTCACTTACCTTTAATCCTGCTTGTATTTTTATAAATCCCCTTTTCACCCTTGAGAACTAGACGTAAAAAAACTCACTATCTTGCAAACTCAGGGAAGATGGCACTTTGGAGGCCTAAATCACCTCAGTATACAATATACAGGTGATGGATAGCAGGATACAATGTGCAGGTAATGACCAGCAAGAAATAATATACATGAAATAAGTCATCAGAATATAATATGCAGGTAATGGCTAGCAGGATGTAATATACAGGTAATGGCAAGCAGGATGTAATATACAGGTAATGATCATCTGGATATAATAAGCAGGTAATGGCTAGCAGGATGTAATATACAGGTAATGATCATCTGGATATAATATGCAGGTAATGGCTAGCAGGATGTAATATACAGGTAATGATCATCTGGATATAATATGCAGGTAATGGCTAGCATGATGTAATATACAGGTAATGATCATCTGGATATAATATGCAGGCAATGGCTAGCAGGATGTAATATATAGGTAATGATCATCTGGATATAATATGCAGGTAATGGCTAGCATGATGTAATATACAGGTAATGATCATCTGGATATAATATGCAGGCAATCGCTAGCAGGATGTAATATACAGGTAATGATCATCTGGATATAATATGCAGGTAATGGCTAGCAGGATGTAATATACAGGTAATGATCATCTTGATATAATATGCAGGCAATGGCTAGCAGGATGTAATATACAGGTAATGATCATCTGGATATAATATGCAGGCAATGGCTTGCAGGATGTAATATATAGGTAATGATCATCTGGATTGTATAATATGCAGGTACTGGCTAGCAGGATGTAATATACAGGTAATGATCATCTGGATATAATATGCAGGAAATGGCTAGCAGGATGCAATATACAGGTAATGATTATCTGGATATAATATGCAGGCAATGGCTAGCAGGATGTAATATACAGGTAATGATCATCTGGATATAATATGCAGGTAATGGCTAGCAGGATGTAATATACAGGTAATGATCATCTGGATATAATATGCAGGTAATGGCTAGCATGATGTAATATACAGGTAATGATAATCTGGATATAATATGCAGGTAATGGCTAGCAGGATGTAATATACAGGTAATGATTATCTGGATATTATATGCAGGCAATAACTAGCAGGATGTAATATACAGGTAATGATCATCTGGATATAATATGCAGGTAATGGCTAGCAGGATGTAATATACAGGTAATGATCATCTTGATATAATATGCAGGCAATGGCTAGCAGGATGTAATATACAGGTAATGATCATCTGGATATAATATGCAGGTAATGGCTAGCAGGATGTAATATACAGGTAATGATCATCTGGATATAATATGCAGATAATGGTTAGCAGGATGTAATATACAGGTAATGATCATCTGGATATAATATGCAGGTAATGGCTAGCAGGATGTAATATACAGGTAATGATCATCTTGATATAATATGCAGGCAATGGCTAGCAGGATGTAATATACAGGTAATGATCATCTGGATATAATATGCAGGTAATGGCTAGCAGGATGTAATATACAGGTAATGATCATCTGGATATAATATGCAGGTAATGGCTAGCAGGATGTAATATACAGGTAATGATTATCTGGATATTATATGTAGGCAATGACTAGCAGGATGTAATATGCAGGTAATGATCATCTGGATATAATATGCAGGTAATGGCTAGCAGGATGTAATATACAGGTAATGATCATCTTGATATAATATGCAGGTAATTTCTAGCAGGATGTAATATACAGGTAATGATCATCTGGATATAATACGCAGGCAATGGCTAGCAGGATGTGATATATAGGTAATGATCATCTGGATATAATATGCAGGTAATGGCTAGCAGGATGTAATATACAGGTAATGATCATCTGGATATAATATGCAGGTAATGGCTAGCATGATGCAATATACAGGTAATGATTATCTGGATATAATATGCAGGCAATGGCTAGCAGGATGTAATATACAGGTAATGATCATCTGGATATAATATGCAGATAATGGCTAGCAGGATGTAATATACAGGTAATGATAATCTGGATATAATATGCAGGTAATGGCTAGCAGGATGTAATATACAGGTAATGATTATCTGGATATTATATGCAGGCAATGGCTAGCAGGATGTAATATACAGGTAATGATCATCTGGATATAATATGCAGGTAATGGCTAGCAGGATGCAATATACAGGTAATGATTATCTGGATATAATATGCAGGCAAAGGCTAGCAGCATGTAATATACAGGTAATGATCATCTGGATATAATATGCAGATAATGGCTAGCAGGATGTAATATACAGGTAATGATCATCTGGATATAATATGCAGGTAATGGCTAGCAGGATGCAATATACAGGTAATGATTATCTGGATATAATATGCAGGCAATGGCTAGCAGGATGTAATATACAGGTAATGATCATCTGGATATAATATGCAGATAATGGCTAGCAGGATGTAATATACAGGTAATGATAATCTGGATATAATATGCAGGTAATGGCTAGCAGGATGTAATATACAGGTAATGATTATCTGGATATTATATGCAGGCAATGGCCAGCAGGATGTAATATACAGGTAATGATCATCTGGATATAATATGCAGGTAATGGCTAGCAGGATGTAATATACAGGTAATGACCATCTTGATATAATATGCAGGCAATGGCTAGCAGGATGTAATATACAGGTAATGATCATCTGGATATAATATGCAGGTAATGGCTAGCAGGATTTAATATACAGGCAATGATCATCTGGATATAATATGCAGGCAATGGCTAGCAGGATGTAATATACAGGCAATGATCATCTGGATATAATATGCAGGCAATGGCTAGCAGGATGTAATATACAGGCAATGATCATCTGGATATAATATGCAGGCAATGGCTAGCAGGATGTAATATACAGGTAAGGATCATCTGGATGTAATATGCAGGTAATGGCTAGCAGGATGTAATATACAGGTAATGATCATCTGGATGTAATATGCAGGTAATGGTTAGCAGGATGTAATATACAGGTAATGAACATCTGGATATAAAATGCAGGCAATGGCATACAGGTAAAAGCCATTTAGAACAAATACAATGTATCAGCGCTAATACCCCTACTAATAAAACAGTATAGGACGTTTTTATATATATATATATATATATATACACATATATATATATATATACACATGAAAGCACTCTCAGGACTTCTCAATAGTGGGTCAAAAAACAGTGTTTATTGACGTTTCGGGGTTCACACAGACCCCTTCATCAGAATGAAAAAACAGTGTCATATCACAATCTTATATAGTGTTAAACAATCAAATTCATGCATTAATACAAACCACCTGTGTCAAATAATCAAGTTCCTGTGTAATACAGTGGAATGTACGCCATGTGTTCCACTGAAACCGGAAGTTACCTCACTTCCGGTTGTGGGTGAAACTATTTATAACATAATAACATTTAAATACAATCAAATAAAACAGTTTTCTGTGCCATAATATCGAGAAAAAGTTAATTATCGTGTTTCATACCAAGTTGCAGTTGTGAAGAGCTCAACAAATCATAGTGTTACATCCACCACTTACATATACTATGTGTTCGAGTTTGGAACGCATATGTGCATTTCAGTGAACCGGAAGTCTCTCTACTTCCGATTTGGCGATAATCGTGTGAAGTAAAATAGTGTATACAAAGAAAACAAACATTTAAAATGACCAATGGTTTAGCTTAGAAACTCATTATGTAGCCTCTGTATGCTTTAGGGTAATATTAAATGCCCCTAGATATAAAACTTAGTGTGTGATAGTATCGTAAAACTGGAATATATATATATATATACTGTAAAGTTCAGTGGAAACAAAGAGTTCTTAGAATGCTATCCAGTAACCGATGTGTAGATATTGCAATTGGGCACATCCCTTCTTTACCAGCTGATTCCCCTTCCAGATTCTGACATGGAAAAACACAAAGCACAGCTCCAAATCAACAGTACTTATTACATTAAAAACCACCGGCCCCCACATCGCAACAACCTAAATAAACTATTAACCCCTAAACCTAACACCCCTAGCTTTAACATAATTAAAATAGACCTAAATTAAAGTTACAATTATTAACTAACTACCTATTTAAAAATAATTACAAACTTACCTGTGAAATAAAAATAAAACCTAAGCTAGCTACAGTATTACTATTTACTAACTACCTAGTTAAAATAAATACAAACTTACCTGTGAAATAAAAATAAAACCTAAGCTTAAACTAATACAACCTAACATTACTAAAAATAATAAAACCTAACATTACTAAAAAAAAAAAACTAAATTAATAAAAATAAAAAAAAACTAAGATTACTAAAAAATTAAAACTACAATTACTAAAAAATATTTAATTTAATAATATTCTAATACCCCATTTTAAAAAAGAAAACCACCCCAAAATATAAAAAAACCTAATCTATAATAAACTACCAAGGGCCCTTAAAAGGGCCTTTTGTAGGGCATTGCCCTAAAGTTAACAGCTCTTTTGCAAACAAATAAAAACAAGCACCCCTAACATTACAACCCCCCCCAAACCCACAAAATAAAATAAACCTAACTAAAAAAAACTAATCTACCCATTGCCTAGAAAAGGACATTTGTATGGGCGCTGCCCTTAAAAGGGCATTCAGCTCTTTTTCGGCCCATTAAAATAAAAAAGCCCTAATCTAAAAAAAAAAACACCCCCAAAAAAATACCTAACACTAACCCCAAAATGGGTACTCACAGTTGCTGAAGTCCGGCGAAAGATCTTCATCCCAGCGGCAAAGCATCTTCATCCATTCGGCTCCATCTGTATCCATCGCGGGACCCGCATCTTTTATCATTATCCCAGCGGAGCAATCGGTGGATGCGCAGTCGGAGGTCCAGACTGAGGTCCATTGGTCCGACGTGGAGGTCCTCTTCATGCGATCGTCCTCCGCACACTGACGGCTAGATTTAGAGTTGGGCGGTAGCCGTGAAAACCAGCGTTAGAGGCTCAGGAAAGGGTCTAACGCTCACTTTGCAGCCGCGACTTTTCCATACCGCAGATCCCCCTACGCCAATTGCGTATCCTATCTTTTCAATGGGATCTTTCTAACGCCGGTATTTAGAGTCGTGGCTGAAGTGAGCGTTAGAAATCTAATGACAAAACTCCAGCCGCAGAAAAAACCCAGGAGTTAAGAGCTTTCTGGGCTAACGCCGGTTTATAAAGCTCTTAACTACTGTGCTCTAAAGTACACTAACACCCATAAACTACCTATGTACCCCTAAACCGAGGTCCCCCCACTTCGCCGCCACTCTATTAAATTTTTAACCCCTAATCTGCCGCTCCGTACACTGCCGCCAGCTAAGTTATCCCTATGTACCCCTAATCTGCTGCCACTAATACCGCCGACGCCTATATTATATTTATTAACCCCTAATCTGCCCCCCCCCAATGTCATCGCCACCTACCTACACTTATTAACCCCTAATCTGCCGAGCGGACCTCACCGCTACTATAATAAAGTTATTAACCCCTAATCCGCCTCACTCCCGCCTCAAAAACACTATAATAAATAGTATTAACCCCTAATCTGCCCTCCCTAACATCGCCGACACCTAGCTTCAAGCATTAACCCCTAATCTGCCGACCGGAGCTCACCGCTACTATAATACATTTTTTAACCCCTAAAGCTAAGTCTAACCCTAACACTAACACCCCCCTAAGTTAAATATAATTTAAATCTAACGAAATAAATTAACTCTTATTAAATAAATTATTCCTATTTAAAGCTAAATACTTACCTGTAAAATAAACCCTAATATAGCTACAATATAAATTATAATTATATTGTAGCTATTTTAGGATTAATATTTATTTTACAGGCAACTTTGTAATTATATTAACCAGGTACAATAGCTATTAAATAGTTAATAACTATTTAATAGTTACCTAGTTAAAATAATTACAAAATTACCTGTAAAATAAATCCTAACCTAAGTTACAATTAAACCTAACACTACACTATCAATACATTAATTAAATACAATACCTACAATTATCTACAATTAAACCTAACACTACACTATCAATAAATTAATTAAATACAATACCTACAATTATCTACAATTAAACCTAACACTACACTATCAATAAATTAATTAAATACAATACCTACAAATAAATACAATTAAATAAACTAACTAAAGTACAAAAAATAAAAAAGAACTAAGTTACAAAAAAGAAAAAAATATTTACAAACATAAGAAAAATATTACAACAATTTTAAACTAATTACACCTACTCTAAGCCCCCTAATAAAATAACAAAGCCCCCCAAAATAAAAAAATGCCCTACCCTATTCTAAATTAAAAAAGTTCAAAGCTCTTTTACCTTACCAGCCAATCAGATTCAAGTTCAATCCGATTGGCTGATCCAATCAGCCAATCAGATTGAGCTTGCATTCTATTGGCTGTTCCGATCAGCCAATAAAATGCAAACTCAATCTGATTGGCTGATTGGATCAGCCAATCGGATTGAACTTGAATCTGATTGGCTGATTCCATCAGCCAATCAGAATATTCCTACCTTAATTCCGATTGGCTGATAGAATCCTATCAGCCAATCAGAATTCGAGGGACGCCATCTTGAATGACGTCATTTAAAGGAACCGTCATTCGGCGAGTAGGCGTCGCTTGAAGAGGTTGGATCCTCGTCGGCTGGGAAGAAGATGGCTCCGCTCCAGAAGAAAGAAGATTGAAGATGCCGCTTGATAGAAGACTTCATCCCGATGATGGACTTCCGACTTCAGCCGGATGATGGAGTTCTTCAGCCGCCGCTTGGATCAAGACTTCGGACTCTCTTCTGGACCGATCGCTAAACCCGGTGAGGTGAAGACAAGGTAGGGAGATCTTCAGGGGCTTAGTGTTAGGTTTATTTAAGGGGGGTTTGGGTTAGATTAGGGGTATGTGGGTGGTGGGTTGTAATGTTGGGGGGGTATTGTATGTTTTTTTTTACAGGCAAAAGAGCTGAATTATTTGGGGCATGCCCCACAAAAGGTCCTTTTAAGGGCTGGTAAGGTAAAAGAGCTTTGAACTTTTTTAATTTAGAATAGGGTAGGGCATTTTTTTATTTTGGGGGTCTTTGTTATTTTATTAGGGGGCTTAGAGTAGTTGTAATTAGTTTAAAATTGTTGTAATATTTTTCTAATGTTTGTAAATATTTTTTTATTTTTTGTAACTTAGTTCTTTTTTATTTTTTGTACTTTAGTTAGTTTATTTAATTGTAGTTATTTGTAGGTATTGTATTTAATTAATTTATTGATAGTGTAGTGTTAGGTTTAATTGTAGATAATTGTAGGTATTTTATTTAATTAATTTATTGATAGTGTAGTGTTAGGTTTAATTGTAACTTAGGTTAGGATTTATTTTCCAGGTAATTTTGTAATTATTTTAACTAGGTAACTATTAAATAGTTATTAACTATTTAATAGCTATTGTACCTGGTTAAAATAATTACAAAGTTGCCTGTAAAATAAATATTAATCCTAAAATAGCTACAATATAATTATAATTTATATTGTAGCTATATTAGGGTTTATTTTACAGGTAAGTATTTAGCTTTAAATAGGAATAAGTTATTTAATAATAGTTAATTTATTTCGTTAGATTTAAATTATATTTAACTTAGGGGGGTGTTAGGGTTAGGGTTAGACTTAGCTTTAGGGGTTAAAAAATTTATTAGAATAGCGGTGAGCTCCGGTCGGCAGATTAGAATTAATGTTTGAAGTTAGGTGTCGGCGATGTTAGGGAGGGCAGATTAGGGGTTAATACTATTTATTATAGGGTTATTGAGGCGGATTAGGGGTTAATACATTTATTATAGTAGCGGTGCGGTTCGGTAGGCAGATTAGGGGTTAATTATTGTAGGTAGGTGGAGGCGACGTTGTGGGGGCAGATTAGGGGTTAATAAATATAATATATGGGTCGGCGGTGTTAGGGGCAGCAGATTAGGGGTACATAGGGATAATGTAGGTAGCGGCGGTTTACGGAGCGGCAGATTAGGGGTTAAAAAAAATATGCAGGTGTCAGCGATAGCGGGGGGCGGCAGAATAGGGGTTAATAAGTGTAAGGTTAGGGGTGTTTAGACTCGGGGTACATGTTAGAGTGTTAGGTGCAGACGTAGGAAGTGTTTCCCCATAGAAAACAATGGGGCTGCGTTAGGAGCTGAACGCTGCTTTTTTGCAGGTGTTAGGTTTTTTTTCAGCTCAAATGGCCCCATTGTTTTCTATGGGGGAATCGTGCACGAGCACGTTTTTGAAGCTGGCCGCGTCCGTAAGCACCGCTGGAATTTAGTGTTGCAGTGGCGTTAAATTATGCTCTACGCTCCCTTTTTGGAGCCTAACTGACTGAAAACGCAGCCATTCTGTGAACTCTAAATACCAGCGGTATTTAAAAGGTGCGGGGGAAAAAAAGCATGCGTAGCTAACGCACCCCTTTGGCCGCAGAACTCTAAATCTAGCCGTGAGGATTCAATGCAAGGTACCCCTTTTATATTGGGGTACTGTTGCATTCCTATTGGCTGAAAAATTAAAATCAGCCAATAGGAATGAGAGCTTCTTAAATCTTATTGGTCGATTTAAACAGCCAATTGGATTTAAGCAGCTCTCATTCCTATTGGCTGATTTGAATCAGCCAATAGGAATGAGAGCTGCTTAAATACTATTGGCGATGTTTGGGAACAGCGGTTTAGGGGTTAATAGGTTTATTTAGTGTTTTCGTTAGTGTTGGCGATGTGGGTGTACGACGGTTTAGGGGTTATTAGGTTTAGTTAGTGTCAGCGATGTCGGGGAACTGCGGTTTAGGGGGTTAAAAGGTTTAGTTAGTGTTGGCGATGTTTGGGAACAGTGGTTTAGGGGTTAATAGGTTTATTCTGTGAACTCTAAATACCAGCGGTATTTAAAAGGTGCGGGGGGAAAAAAGCATGCGTAGCTAACGCACCCCTTTGGCCGCAGAACTCTAAATCTAGCCGTGAGGATTCAATGCAAGGTACCCCTTTTATATTGGGGTTCTGTTGCATTCCTATTGGCTGAAAAATTAAAATCAGCCAATAGGAATGAGAGCTTCTTAAATCTTATTGGTCGATTTAAACAGCCAATTGGATTTAAGCAGCTCTCATTCCTATTGGCTGATTTGAATCAGCCAATAGGAATGAGAGCTGCTTAAATACTATTGGCGATGTTTGGGAACAGCAGTTTAGGGGTTTATTTAGTGTTTTCGTTAGTGTTGGCGATGTGGGTGTACAACGGTTTAGGGGTTATTAGGTTTAGTTAGTGTCAGCGATGTCGGGGAACTGCGGTTTAGGGGGTTAAAAGGTTTAGTTAGTGTTGGCGATGTTTGGGAACAGTGGTTTAGGGGTTAATAGGTTTATTTAGTGTTTTAGTTAGTGTCGGGGAACTGCAGTTTAGGGGTTAATATGTTTAGTTAGTGTCGGTGATGTCGGGGAACAGCGGTTTAGGGGTTAATAGGCTTTTTTAGTGTTGGCGATGTGGGGGGAGCTGCGGTTTAGGGGTTAATAGGTTTAGGTAGTGTTGGCGATGTGGGGGGGGCAGCGGTTTAGTGGTTAATAGCTTTATTTAGTGTCGGTGATGTGGGTGGCGGCGGCGGCGGTTTTTCGATAATTTTGTTTCGGCAAACGCCGGCATATTAGTTATGTTTAGTTAAATAGTTTTTTCTGATTCATTCTTTATTCATATGCATTATTCTATTCTACACTTCAGAATAGAATAATGCATATAAATAAAGAATGGATCCGAAAAAAACGATTTAACTTAACATAACTAATTTGCCAAAACAATTTTTTTTTTAAACATAACCAAACTAATTTGCTGAAACAAAATTATTTATTTAACTAATGCAAATGAAACAAAACTACATTTTTAGCGTTGCACATGTCTACAATATAATATAAATACATTTATTTCTTTTCTTTGCTCTCAATTATTTAAAAGTTATTTATAATAATTTTCTACAACTGCATATCTGTTCTAAGGGCTCCAGAAAACAGTGAGATAATTGTTCTTATCAGAATCATTGCTTCTTGTGACATCAGAAGACACAGGTACCACCTTTTTGTTCCCTGTAAACACTGTGTTTACTCTCTGTGGTTAGTTCACAGAAACAATTGTCGTTTACTTATCATTTGACTTATTTTTTGACTTTCTGATGTTCTCCATTGCTTTTGGATATTGTGGACATTGATTACCTGGTTTCATCCTTAAGACCCAAACGTGGGCATTTGACATTGAATTCTATGTCTATGTATATACCTGCTATCTATTGGGTTTGTTTATATGAATACCTGTTTAAAAATTTTTTTTTGGTGTGTCATATAACGGAGGTTGCCTTACATTGTGTATTTAGCCATTGGACATTTGGATATGACTGCATACTATATCTTATATCTTATATATATCTTTTGTGTATTTTTTATGCATTTGGAGTATACATAGCGATCCCTTGAGTTGTGTTGTGTGTGCCTTTTTCCACCCTTGTTTTAATACAATAGGTTAATTGTTTATTTTTTAATCAAATTTGGCTTTTTGTAATCTCAAAAAGTGCTTTTTTGATATACTATACATGTACTTTTTTATCCACTGTGCATGTACTCTTCTGTACAATATGCCCCCTTGATTAATTCTTCCGTTTACCATCCGGTGCTAATGTATCTACCAACTATTGATTAGCTCAATATTCCTGCATTTGACCGTGTTAGGGACTGTGTCTGTGCTATATATAGCAGATCAGTTATTTTTACTTTCCCCATATGAATTTTTACTTTCCCCATATGAATTTTTACACCGTGTAAGGGTGTTCCTTACAATCTCTGGCTATGCATATCCAGTGATCTCTTTTTCCAGCTGCTCTTGCTGCTGTCTTTAGCTGTTTGTTGCCTGTTGACAACATAGGGGCTTGTCTCCTCTAACCAATTAACTTTCACATAGCGATAGCCTTAGGGGAGTTGCTTAATTGCGATACGCATGTGCAGTACTCCAAGCTTATTGTATCTCCAGTAACACACACAACTCTCCGCGGAGCTATATCCCTCTAAACCCATCAGGTATTTATCTCCTCCTTATCTGTATGCATAGAGTGTTTTACTGGTTACTCCATGTTCATGTGCCTTGATAGCCCCTCTTCCTGCCAGCGCTACATTGATACTAATGAGATAAGTCCCATTACATATACCTTGGACACCCCCTGCTAATACATGCTAATGTATGCCTGCAGTGTGATTTCTACTTATAGTCGTTCCGCTATCTTGTCTACCTGCCTGTATGATGGGGATAGTATGCCCTGTATATGTATATATTGCTTGCTCAGTATAAGCCTGTAATGAAATGTTTAATCTAAGCATTGCTCATTGGTCCTGTTAACTGCTGCCCATCCATAACATCTATGTATGCTGAATACTTTTTTCTATTGATATTCTGTTTGATCTTTAATTGTATCTACCGTTTGCATTATGATTCCCACTTGCTCTGTATATGTACATGGTTGCAATGTTCACTTATTTGGTATATTGTGGTACATTTGTTTTTCATTTGTATGGGGTTTGTTGACACTTGGTGGTTGCCATGGCAACAATTTTGGCGCAATTTCACACTGGGGGAGGGTCTTATGGAACAGTATAAATGTTTGCTTCATTCTATGTACTCTGGTCTGATGAAGGGGTGTATTCCCCGAAACGTCACTGAATAAATCCAGTATTGTCAAGACCAGTGAGTGCTGTCTCCTGATTTCCATATTCTACACCATATTCTAGCACCCTGGCATTTGGAACTAAAGTGTTAGTGAGAGTGCACCTGCCAATACCTGCTGTATATATATATATATATATATATAATATATATATATATATATATATATATATGTACAGTATTTCACAAAAGTGAGTACACCCCTCACATTTTTGTAAATTTTTTATTATATCTTTCCATGTGACAACACTGAATAAATGACACTTTTCTACAATGTAAAGTAGTCAGTGTACAGCCTGTATAACAGTGTAAATTTGCTGTCTCCTCAAAATAACACAACACACAACCATTAATGTCTAAACCGTTGACAACAAAAGTCAGTACACCCCTAAGTGGAAATGTCCAAATTGGGACTAAAGTGTCAATATTTTGTGTGGCCACCATTATTTTCCAGCATTGCCTTAACCCTCTTGGGCATAGAATTCACTAGAGCTTCACGGGTTGCCACTAGAGTCCTCTTCCACTCTTCCATGACGACATCATGGAGCTAGTGGATGTTAGAGACCTTGCGCTCCCCCACCTTTTGTTTGAGGATGCCCCACAGATGCTCAATAGGGTTTATGTCTGGAGACATGGTTGGCCACTCCATCACCTTTACCCTCAGCTTTTTTAGCAAGGCAGTGGTCGTCTTGGAGGTGTGTTTGGGGTCGTTATCATGTTGGAATACTGCCCTGCGGCCCAGTCTCCAAGGGGAGGGGATCATGCGCTGCTTCAGTATGTCACAGTACATGTTGGCATTCATGGTTCCCTCAAGGAACTGTAGCTCCCCAGTGCTGGCAGCACTCATGCAGGCCCAAACCATGACACTCCCACCACCATGCTTGACTGTAGGCAAGACACACTTGTCTTTGTACTCCTCACCTGGCTTCCACCGCACACGCTTGATACCATCTGAACCAAATAAGTTTATCTTGGTCTCATCGGACAACACAGGACATGGTTCCAGTAATCCATGTCCTTATACAAACAAAGAAGAAGATGGCGCTTACCAATCCTGGGTGTCCATGTGTAGGAGCAGCGTTTTATTCAGCATCGGCACTGGTCTTTGTAATCCAAACTTCTGCACCTGGAGCCAAGAGAGCACGCCTCAGTTGAAAGGCGCAAACTATACTGAGAGAGAACCAAAATGTTTCCGGGCATCACAGTAGGAAGCACAAGCAGCCAGAAAAATCCAAAACAGCCCACGAGTCAGCTTTATTATTAAAAACTGATGCTTTATTGGGAACACAAAAACAGAAAGGAGCCTTAGCTCTACAAACATAAGGTCAGGGTCACAGCAAAACAATTGCAGACATGTTTCGCGTGGTACTCTACGCTTGATCACTGCTGCTTTATTGCTGTGTCCATGTCCTCTATTTAAAGAGACATCAATTTACAAAATTAAAATCAAAAAGTTAAGCCTTTCCTACTTAGTGCAAAAATTTAGAATACACAAGAATATTTAGTGAGAATTAGTTAGAAATCTAGCGTTGTTTGAGTAGTTTTTATATTGTTGCCTATATCTTAGGGATTGAGTAAAGGGAGACAATAAAATGAGACAATAAAAAACAACAAAATTATGTATGTTAGGATAGGGAAATTTCAAAATCGTATTGTATTTAGCTGGCACTATAAAATGATTTTAATATGAAAATTCATTTTAACATAAAAAAGTAAATTTATGCTTACCTGATAAATTAATGTCTTTTACGATATGACGAGTCCACGGATTTCATCCTTACTTGAGGGATATTAACCTCCTGCTAACAGGAAGTGGCAAAGAGCACCACAGCAGAGCTGTATATATAGCCCCTCCCTACCCCTCTACCCTCAGTCATTCGACCGAAGGTTTAGGAAGAGAAAAGGAAAGGCTAAAAGGTGCAGAGGTGACTGAAGTTTACAAAAAATAAAATAAATCTGTCTTAAAATAACAGGGTGGGCCGTGGATTCGTCATATCATAAAATAAATTAATTTATCAGGTAAGTATAAATTTACTTTTCTTTTACAAAAATATGACGAGTCCACGGATTTCATCCTTACTTGTGGGATACCAATACCAAAGCAATAGGACACGGATGAAAGGAGGGACAAGACAGGAACCTAAACAGAAGGAACCACTGCTTGAAGAACCTTTCTCCCAAAAATAGCCCCAGAAGAAGCAAAAGTATCAAATTTGTAAAATTTGGAAAAAGTATGAAGGGACGACCAAGTCGCAGCCTTGCAAATCTGTTCAACAGAAGCATCATTTTTAAAAGCCCATGTAGAAGCCACAGCCCTAGTAGAATGAGTCTCATATGCCAGGTGGATGATACTTCTCAGCCAAAAAGAAAGAGAGGTAGCCATAGCTTTCTGACCCCTACGCTCTCCAGAATAAACAATGAATAATGAAGATGATTGACGGAAATCCTTGGATGCCTGTAAGTAAAACTTCAAGGCACGGACCACGTCCAGATTATGTAACAGAGGCTCCTTCTGGGAAGAAGGATTAGGACACAATGAAGGAACAACAATTTCTTGATTAATGTTCTTATTTGAAACAACCTTAGGAAGAAATCCAGGTTTGGTATGTAAAACCACTTTATCAGAATGAGATATAAGATAAGGCAAATCACATTGTAACGCTGAAAGCTCGGAAACTCTTCAAGCAGAAGAAATAGCAACTAAAAACAGAACTTTCCAAGATAACAATTTAATATCTATGGAATGCATGGGTTCAAACGGAACCCCTTGAAGAACTCTAAGAACTAAATTCAAACTCCAGGGAGGAGTAATAGGTCTAAATACAGGCTTAATTCTAGTTAAAGCCTGACAAAAAGACTGAACATCCGGAACATTTGCCAAACGTTTATGAAGCAAAATTGACAAAGCAGAAATCTGTCCCTTTAAAGAACTTGCTGATAACCCTTTCTCCAATCCTTCTTGGAGAAAAGGCAGAATCCTAGGAATCCTAGATTTACTCCATGAGTAACCCTTGGATTCACACCAATAAAGATATTTACGCCATATCTTATGATAGATTTTTCTAGTAACAGGCTTTTGAGCCTGTATCAAAGTATCAATGACCGAATCAGAGAATCCTCGCTTAGATAGAATCAAGCGTTCAATCTCCAAGCAGTCAGCTGCAGAGTAATTAGATTTGGAATGGTCCTTGAATGAGAAGGTCCTGTCTCAAAGGAAGTTTTCATGGTGGCAGAGAGGACATGTCCAAGTCCTGTGTGGCCACGCAGGCGCTATCAGGATTACTGAAGCTCTCTCCTGTTTGATTCGAGCAATCATGCGTGGAAGAAGAGGAAATGCAAAAAAACATAAGCTAGGCTGAACTTCCAAGGCACTGCCAGGGCATCTATCAGTTCGGCCTGTGAATCCCTTGACCTGGATCCGTATCTTGGGAGCTTGGCATTCTGCCTAGATGCCATTAGATCCAACTCTGGTCTGCCCCACCTGAGAATCAGTGAGGCAAATACCTCTGGATGGAGTTCCCACTCCCCCGGATGAAAAGTCTGACGACTTAGAAAATCCACTTCCCAATTTTCTACTCCTGGGATGTAGATTGCCGACAGATAACAAGAGTGGGTCTCTGCCCATCGGATTATCTTGGATACTTCTATCATCGCTAAGGAACTCCTTGTTCCCCTCTGATGATTGATATATGCCACAGTCGTGATGTTGTACGACTGGAACCTGATGAATTTGGCCGAAGCCAACTGAGGCCACGCCTGAAGCTCATTGAATATTGCTCTCAGTTCAACAATATTGATTGGAAGTAGAGACTCCACCTGAGTCCAAACACCCTGAGCCTTCATGGAGTTCCAGACTGCACCCCAGCCCAGAAGACTGGCATCCATTGTCACTATCACCCACGAGGGTCTGCGGAAACAAGTCCCCTGGGACAGATGATCCGGCGACAACCACCAAAGAAGAGAGTCTCTGGTCTCTTGATCCAGATTTATCTGAGGAGATAAATTTGCATAATCCCCATTCCACTGTCCGAGCATGCACAGCTGCAGTGGTCTGAGATGAAAGCGGGCAAATGGGATTATATCCATTGCCGCTACCATTAATCCAATGACTTCCATGCACTGAGCCACTGATGGCCGATGAATGGACTGAAGTTCTTGGCAAGTATTCAGAATCTTTGTCTTTCTGACCTCTGTCAGAAATATTTTCATGTCTACCGAGTCTTATAAGAGTCCCCAAGAATGGAACCCTTGTTCGTGGAACTAATTAACTCTTTTCTATGTTCACTTTCCAACCGTGAGATCTCAGGAAAGACAATACTATGTCCGTGTGAGATTTTGTCAATTGATAATTTGACGCCTGAATCAGAATATTGTCCAGATAAGGTGCTACTGCTATGCCCCGCGGTCTGAGAACCGCTAAAAGAGACCCCAGAACCTTTGTGAAAATTCTGGGTGCTGTGGCAAGACCGAAAGGAAGAGCCACGAATTGATAATGTTTGTCCAGGAATAGGGATATGAAGGTATGCATCCTTCAAGTCCACGGTAGTCATATATTGACCCTCCTGAATCATTGATAAGATTGTTCGTATAGTCTCCATTTTGAACGATGGGACTTGTTTAGACACTTGAGATCCAAAATGGGTCTGAAAGTTCCTTCTTTTTTGGGAACTACAAAAAGATTTCAGTAAAACCCCTGTCCCTGTTCCGGCTTTGGAACAGGACAAATTACTCCCATGGTATAGAGGTATTTTACACAGTGTAAGAATGCCTCTCTTTTTATCTGGTCTACAGATAATCGTGAAAGATGAAATCTCCCCCTTGGGAGAATTCTAGTTGTAACCCGTGGGTCACTATTTCCAGTGCCCAGGAGTCCTGAACATCTCTTGCCCAAGCTTGAGCAAAGAGAGAAAGTCTACCCCCTACCAGATCCGGTCCCGGATTGGGGGCCACCCCTTCATGCTGTCTTGGAAACAGCAGCGGGCTTCTTGGATTGTTTACCTTTATTCCAAGTCTGGTTAGGTCTCCAGACTGACTTGGATTGAGCAAAATTCCCTTTCTGCTTTGTAGAGGAAGAAGAAGCAGAGGGTCCTCCTTTATAGTTTCGAAAGGAATGAAAATTATTCTGTTTACCCCTAATTTTAACAGACTTATCCTGAGGTAGGGAATGGCCTTTACCTCCAGTAATGTCAGAAATGATCTCCTTCAATTCAGGCCCGAATAGGGTCTTACCTTTAAAAGGAATAGCCAAAAGCTTTGATTTTGATGACACATCAGCAGACCAAGATTTGAGCCATAACGCTCTACGTGCCAGAATGGCAAAACCTGCATTTTTTGCTGCTAATTTAGCAATTTGAAAAGCAGCATCAGTAATAAAAGAATTAGCTATCTTGAGAGCCTTAATTCTATCCAGAATATCATCTAATGGAGTCTCAACCTTCAGAGACTCTTCTAGAGCTTCAAACCAAAAAGCTGCTGCAGTAGTTACTGGAACAATGCAAGCTGTAGGTTGTAAAAGAAAACCTTGATGAATAAATAATTTCTTTAAAAGACCCTCTAATTTTTTATCCATAGGGTCTTTGAAAGCACAACTATCCTCAATAGGTATAGTTGTATGCTTAGCCAAAGTAGATATAGCTCCCACCACCTTAGGGATCGTTTGCCACAAGTCCCGAATGGAGTCTGATATGGGAAACATTTTCTTAAAAGTAGGAGGAGGAGAGAATGGTATGCCTGGTCTATCCCATTCCTTTGTAACAATTTCCAAAATTCTTTTGAGAAACCGGAAAATCATCAGTGTAAGTAGGCACCTCTAGATATTTGTCCATCTTACACAATTTCTCTGGTGGTATTATAATAGGGTCACAATCATCCAGAGTCGCTAAAACCTCCCTAAGTAACAGACATAGGTGTTCAAGCTTAAATTTAAATGACATAACGTCTGAATCTGTCTGAGGTAAAATATTTCCTTGGTCTGAAAGTTCACCCTCAGACAGCAATTCCCTATCCCCCAACTCAGAACACTGTGAGGGAACATCGGAAATAGCTAATAAAGCATCAGAGGATTCAGTATTTACATTAATACCTTACCTACTGCGTTTACCCTGTATCACTGGTAATTTGGATAATACCTCTGTGAGAGTAGTTGACATAACTGCAGCCATTTCCTGCAGAGTAAAAGCATTAGCACTAGAAGTACTTGGCGTTGCTTGTGTGGGTGTTAAAGGTTGTGACACTTGGGGAGAGTTGGATGGCACATCCTGATTCTCTTCATACTGAGAATCATCCTTAGGCACACTTTCTTTACTTAAAATATGCTTCTTACATTGTAAGGCCCTTTCAGTACAAGAGGTACACAACGTAAGTGGGGGTTCCACAATGGCTTCTAAACATATACAACAATTAGGATCCTCAATGTCAGACATGTTGAACAGACTAACAATAATCTTAAAAGTTGTTAAACACTTTCAACATTTTTTAAAAAAAATGTACTGCGCCTTTAAAAAATAAAAAAGTATACAATTTTTCCAAAACTGCTATAAAATCCAAATAACGAAAATCCAATTAGAAACACATATTTAATGTGCCCAAAAATGATTGCACCTAAGAGCAATAGGCGCCTACCTGCCCTTAAAGTACTTGAAAAATGACTCTACCACGATCCGGTCATCAGAGCATAAGTTTAGGCCTAACCGGAGCTTATGCCTGTTGCCTACTGAGCCAAAATGTACTGCGCATTGGAGCGCGTGAAAATAGGCCCTGCCCATTAAGGGCGATCACAAACGAAACCATAATACCGCATAGGAAGCGGTTAGGAAAAAACACCAAGTGGTCCCCATAAAAAACAACCTCATAATGCTGAAGCCCTTTATAAAATAAAATAACAAGCTGCCTCTCCCAGTGTCCTTTACAAACGCCCAATATGTCACAAAAACGTTTAAATAAAGGATTTTAAAGTAACGCCCTTTTCTTTTAAAACCAGGTCCACTTTAACCCCTTTTATAGCAAAGAATAAAATGTCAGCCATTCTGATATAACAGGTCTCCTCAGAAAAAAAGACTGCACATACCTCAATGCTTATAGCATGCAGCTGTTCTCCACTCTGAAGATTTCTTACACTACCTTCAGCACTCTGTGGGAACCAACATTAGTTACGTCTGCTAAGATCATCAACCTCAGGGCAGAAAACTTCTTCCATATCCCCCTGAGGAAAATAGTACACGCCGGTACCATTTGAAAATTAAAAAACTTCTTGATTAAAGAAACTAAAACTAACACCTCACTTTACCTCTTCCTAGTATAACACAGGCAAAGAGAATGACTGAGGGTGGAGGGGAAGGGAGGGGCTATGCATACAGCTCTGCTGTGGTGCTCTTTGCCACTTCCTGTTAGCAGGAGGTTAATATCCCACAAGTAAGGATGAAATCCTCTATAAATTCCCTTACCAGTGCTTTATATAAATTATGAAAAACAGGGAGGGAAGAGACAAAAGTGCAAAAAGGCAAGGGTGAGTACCCTAAATAAACAAATTTACATCACTCTCCTTGTTAATTCCCTGAGGGTGTCTAGTGTTTAGTAAATAAAATCCATTGGGCTTCTTCATAGCTAAGTTTATACTCTGTGTCCCCTCCACGTTGATGCTGGGGGACATGGTCTATTGCTTGAATGGATTCTCTATAATCCATGTCCTTAGTTTGCTTGTCTTCAGCAAACTGTTTGCATGCTTTCTTGTGCATCATCTTTAGAAGAGGCTTCCTTCTGGGACGACAACCATGCAGACCAATTTGACGCAGTGTGCGGCATATGGTCTGAGCACTGACAGACTGACCCCACACCCTTCAACCTCTGCAGCAATGCTGGCAGCACTCATTCGTATATTTCCCAAAGACAACCTCTGGATATGATGCTGAGCACGTGCACTCAACTTCTTTGGTCAACCATGGTGAGGCCTGTTCTGAGTGAAACCTGTCCTGTGAAACCACTGTATGGTCTTGCCCAGTGCCATCGTGCTGCAGCTCAGTTTCAGGGTCTTGGCAATCTTCTTATAGCCTAGGCCATCTTTATGTAGAGCAACAATTATTTTTTTCAGATCCTCAGAGAGTTCTTTGACATGAGGTGCCATGTTGACCAGTATGAAAGAGTGTAAGAGCGATAACACCAAATTTAACAAACCTGCTCACCATTCACACCTGAGACCTTATAACACTAACGACATGACACCGGGGAGGGAAAATGGCTAACTGGGCCCAATTTGGACATTTCCACTTAGAGGTGTACTCACTTTTGTTGCCAACGGTTTAGACATTAATGGCTGTGTGTTAAGTTATTTTGAGGAGACAGCAAATTTACACTGTTATACAGGTTGTACACTCACTACTTTACATTGTAGCAAAGTGCCATTTCTTCAGTGTTGTCACATGAAAAGATATAAAATATTTACAAAAATGTGAGGGGTGTACTCACTTTTGTGAGATACTGTATATATATATATATATATATATATATATATATTAAATATATATATATATATATATATATATATATATATATATATATATATCAATTAGCCTGTAGCCCAGCACTCCAACCTGGGTGGTGTCTGATTAACCTGGGTGCAATCCTCAAAGGTAAGTAGTATATGAATCCATGTAGAAAAGGGCACTCTCAGGATTTGTACATAAGCCCAATTTTTACTTTATTATTAGTATCAACAAGACCATGTCTTGTTGATACTAATAATAAAGTAAAAATTGGGCTTATGTACAAATCCTGAGAGTGCCATTTTCTACATGGATTCATATATATATATATATATATATATATATATATATATATATATATATATACACACACACACATATACTTGTTTTTATTGGGGGCTATAGGTGGTATCTCCAGTCTACTTTACACACTTTATCACTTTTTAAAAAAATATATAAATAAATTATTACAAGTGCTTTTGTTATATATATTTGCAAGTAATATAAACTCTCAGTTATTGATGTGTTATATCTTATTAGGAAATATATTTGCTAACATTTTATTGAAAATTGTATAATCTGACATATGACATCATTCTGACATAGCATACATTTGCTTATGATTGATTTGTCACATCAGTTATTTTTTTTCCATCCACTATTGTTAATAATCTGTTTTTATTATTTATGACTGGCACTATCTTATAATAATTGTACTTTGTGGGCACATTCAATTTATCTGTCTCAGGCAAATGATAGTCTTATTTATGTATTGTAAAATCAGTTCAAATATGTGGTTTGGAACAGTTCAATAGACCTTGGATAAGTATACAAATCAAATTTTTGAAAAAATAAAAGAAAAATTAGATGTGATTCCCCCCCCCCAAGTTATAAAAACGAACTTGTTTTTGTATTTGATAATACATCTTCTTGTGTTTGTAAATCGTGAAATTCAATTAATTTAAAGGGACTTTGTATCACAGAAATTACAAATTTGTTTGCACTATTGAGACTCTAATGCTATGGGCCTGACGATCTCGCTGCTAGCATAGAGAAAAGTCAGTGTTCAGGAGCTGTGAGTGCGGCAGGTGCAGTGCTGGACACTGCTGGTGATTACTGAAGTCATGTGACTGACAATGCTGATTTGGCTTACCAGATGTTTCTTACTCAGGGCTTCTGCAGCTCCAAAGCTGCACTTTAAATAAGTGTTTAACTTTGTGCAATTGTGTGTTGGTTCCCTTGCATTTTAAGGTATTTAGTACCCTTACATTTTAAAGTATTGGTGCCCTTGCATTTTAAGAGAGAAACAGAAAAAAGCCTGACTTGAATTTGCCAAAATTCTTGCTGACAGTTTGGACAGTTTGCTGGAGCAGTTTGCTCAAGAAAAGTGGGCCAAGATCCCAGTTGAAAAGTGTAGAAATCTTATTCAGAGCTACAGCAAGCGCTTGATTGCAGTTATCTCCAAAGGCTGTGGTACTAAATATTAGGCTAAGAGTACCAATATTTTTGTCCGAGCCATTCTCTTTGGTTTTACGTAATATATGAAGTCATAAATCAAAAGTGATGTTTCTGTTCTATTACATTTAAAATAAAGAATGCTGGATAAAATACTTATGGTCATTTTTTACTTAGTTTAGAGAAAATTGAGCGTTTTCTTAAAAAAGTGGAATTGTTCCAATATTTTTGCCCACATCTGTAAATGCAGGATATATAAGCAATTATACACTATAATGCAAGCAATTTGTATACAAAATAAGTGTTTTAAAAGCCATTTGATAGTATACTTTGAATGGCTCATACGTATATATTGCATAGCAGTCCAGAGATTATATGTTCCTGGTCACCTTTGCTGTGGCTAATCTGAGGCACTTAAAGGGATATGAAACCCAATTTTTTTCTTTAATAATTCGGATAGCGCATGCAATTTTAAGCAACTTTTAATTTTACTTCTATTATCAATTTTTCTTCATTCTTATGGTATTTGTTTTTGAAAAGCAGGAATGTAAAGCTTTTTTCAGCACCTGGGAAGTGCTTGCTGATTGGTGGCTACATACATATATATGTCTAAATATATATATATATATATATATATATATATATATATATATATATATATATTTATATGTGTGTACATATGTATTTATATGTGTACATATGTATTTATATGTGTACATATGTATTTACTGACATATAAATACATATGTATACATATATAAATAAATATATGTGTATTGGAGACCTTTGCAGTCAAGTAGATGAAAACATGTAAAAGAATATTTATGCAATATTCATATTTAATAAAGATTTTAACTATTTACTGTAAGTGTTTCACATTCCAATGTTCTGCACATAGCAGAATATGTTATATGTATTTATAAATAGATATTGATATATAGATCTGTATATATCTATGCCTATATATAATCATGTGTGTATATATATATATATATATATATATATATATATATATATATTGCACCAAAATACCATCAGAAATATGTATTTATGAATATATATAACATATCCTTCTATGTGAAGAACAATGGAATGTGAAATATTCATATTTTCATGTCGGTTAGCGCACTTGAGATTATTTAAATGGGTTTGTTCGCGAGTAGGGTGTTAGGGTTATTTCTACTTTTCTTGCTCTATTGACTTCTATGGGTAAATACGTTAATGAGGTCCCAATATTCTAACTTCGGCTTTTTGCGTGCATCGGGTTAGCGTGCAAGTGAAAACATTTTACTTTCAACTTGTAATACGAGTGCTACCCGATGGTTGCAAAAAGCCTACTTCTAGCTCGCGAGCAGGAGCGATAAATACCAATTCACTCATAGAGGCCTACTTATCAAGCCGTCAACTGTGCTGCATTCGCTCGCCTGACATCGCCTAACATCGCTGCCATGGACCTAAATACGTTCTCCATAGTTAACGTTCCTGGACCCCGCCGCAACTAAATAAAATTATTAACCCCTAAACTGCCTCTTCTGGAGCCCACCGCCACTCTAATAAACTTATTAACCCCTATCCCGCTGCTCCCGGAGCACACTAAGTTACAAAAAATAAAAAAGAAATTATCAAAGATTTAAACAAATTACACCTAATCTAAGGGCCCTATGAAAATAAAAATAAAAAACCCAAAATTAAAGAAACCCTAACCTACAACAAACTACAAATAGCCCTTAAAAGGGCCATTTGCGGGGCATTGCCCCGAAGAAATCAGCTCTTTTACCTGTAAAAAAAATAAAATACAAATACCCCCCCAACAGTAATACCCACCACCCACACAACCAACCCCCCAAATAAAAACCTAACTAAAAAAACCTAAGCTCCCCATTGCCCTGAAAAGCGCATTTGGATGGGCATTACCCTTAAAAGGGCATTTAGCTCTATTGCACCCAAACCCCTAATCTAAAAACAAAACCCACCCAATAAACCCTTAAGAAATCCTAACACTAACCCCTGAAGATCGACTTACAGTTTTGAAGATCCGACATTCATCCTCCAAGAAGCCGGAAGAAGTCCTCATCGAAGCTGGCAGAAGTCTTCATCCAAGCGGCCGAAGTCTTCATCCAAGCCCGCAGAAGTCTTCACCCAAGACCGTCTGGGCCAGACGGCATCTTCTATCTTCATCCATCCGACGCGGCGCGGCTCCATCTTCCAGACATCCGACGCGGAGCATCCTCTTCCATCGACGTCTTCTTGAACAATGAATGTTCCTTTAAATGACGTCATCCAAGATGGAGTCCCTTAGATTCTGATTGGCTGATAGAATTCTATCAGCCAATCGGAATTAAGGTTGAAAAAATCCTATTGGCTGTTGCAATTAGCCAATAGGATTGAACTTCAATCCCATTGGCGGATCCAATCAGCCAATAGGACGCATTCTATTGGCTGATTTTTTGGGGGGCAATGCCCCGCAAAAGGCCCTTTTAAGGGCTATTTGTAGTTAATTGTAGTCTAGGGTTTTTTTTATTTTGGGGGGGCTTTTTTATTTTCATAGGGCCCTTAGATTAGGTGTAATTAGTTTAAATCTTTGATAATTTATTTTTTATTTTTTGTAACTTAGTGTTTATTTTTTTGTGTAACTTAGTTGTTAGTTTTTTGTAACTAGTAATATTTTAGTGTAGATTTAAATTATTTGAGTAGGGTTAGAATTTTAAATATATAATATAGTTAATTTAATTATTAGTTTAATATAGTTTAATTTAAATCTAAAGGTAAGTTTAAATTTATTATAAGATAGGGATGAGTTAATATTTAATATAAAGTTAGCGGGTAGTTAGGTGTAGGGGTTAATAACTTTATTTAGTTGCGGTGGGCTCCGGGAGTGGCGGGATAGGGGTTAATAACTTTATGTAGGTGTCGGGGTGGTAGATTAGGGGTTAATAAGTATAATGTAGGTGGCGGCTGTGGCAGGGCGGCAGATTCGGGGTTAATAAGTATAATGTAGGTGGTGGCGGTGTCGGGGCGGCAGATTAGGGGTTAATAAGTATAATGTAGGTGGCGGCGGTGTAGGGAGCGGCAGATTAGGGGTGTTTAGACTCGGGGTAGATGTTAGGGTGTTAGGTGTAAACAGAAAATTTATTCTCCCATAGGAATCAATAGGATATCGGGCAGCAGCGAACATGAGCTTTCGCTGCTTTCAGACTCCCATTGATTCCTATGGCATCTGCCGCCTCCAGGCCGGCGGATTGAAAAACGCTGGGCCGGAATAGTGGCGAGCGTACCTGGTAGATATTTGTTAACTAGCAAAAGTAGTCAGATAGTGCCGAATTTGCATTTGGAACATCTGCAGTGACATAAGCATCGATCTGTGTCGGACTGAGACTGGCGGATCGTATGTTACGTCACAAAATTCTACTTTTGCCGGTCTGTAGGCTTTGATAAATACATAGAATATCACCTCCAACGATGAAATGAATCAGCCGTCCAATGTGCCAAAGATAGCAGTATAAAATATAACTTTTATTTGCTCATGCAGGTAAAACAATTAGTATGTATTTCAATATCACAGCTAGTAAACCAGCCTAGCTCTTATTCACCACTCCAACATGTTTCGTGCCTGACCGGCACTTCGTCAGGGATAGGGGTTACCTGTGATTGGTTTGTTTAAAAATGTATGACAACCTATCATGTTTTCTTTGGTGCCATGGCTAACTCCAAAAAAAGTTTTTTTTTAAATGTGGAACAAGACCATGTAAGTCTTGTGAATATGTGGATATAAGTTCAACTTTCACCTCAAGTCAAACTAAAGAAGAGTTCAGTATAAAACAAAATCTCACATGTAATTCTACTTTTGTTGTATATTTAATAACATGCCAGTTTTGTAAAAGTCAGTATGTGGGGCGTACCTCAAGAATGCTTAAAGACAGGATAAGAGAGCAAAACACCAGTTGCTAGACATTTTTATACTCATAAAGTAAACCCACTCAGTATTTTCACTTTTAAAGCTATAGATCATATCCCTAAAGTGATAACAGGAGGGAATAGGCAAAAAAGATTAAATAAAAGTGAAATTTATTGGATATTTACCCTACAAACAGGAGCCCCCAAAGGAATTAATGAAAAATCTGACTTGAAATTATATACTGGCCAGTAAGCAATCTCAATATTTGATTGGGAGGCAGGGTTATAATATGGCAGATGATATAAAATATGAGAATTAAATTATATTAATAAAGTTTTCTTATACACATATTATATTTTTGTAAAACAAGGTCAATTATATATTAAAAAACACTTTAGATAGTTTTTATGTTTATTAAACACTACCACGGCTTAATTGACTTTATATACACATACAGCACGTTTACTCATTTGTTTCCTTGTTTAACTGTCATTTACCCTTCATCTATACCTGTGTTCTTATTACACATAGTAATGCCACAACGAATCATCCAGTGAATGAATAATTGCTATGATTTAAGTAACCTGTACTCTCATTTATAGTATACACAAATGGGTATAGGGCATAGCAAAAAACTTAAACCATTTCACCATGATGAGGGTTTGATATACATTGACACCGGCGAATGTAGGTTGACAGAATACAGGGTGGAAAATAGAAGACAAAGAACAAATAGAATAACAATAACAAAAGAATAAGAAATAAAACAAAAAACAAAAAATAAAAAATATAAAAATAAAAACACAGATAAAGATAAAAACAAGATAAAATAATTCACTAGTTTTTCACCTATATTCACATATATCAACAGATATAAAATACAAACAACACATTTGTTCTTCACTGTATTTTTACTGAATATCCACTCACTGTTCTAAAACTAAAATTAAATTTTACTTTATTCCTCAAACTAATTCTGAGTCACCTGATATTTAAGCTTTACCAAATAATACATTAACAATAAATAACGAATTATTAATAATAAATTCATGAGGTAGGTCTCAGCGTATTGTCAAAATACATATGTACGACAGCAGTAGAATTACCTTTTGACCTCTGGGAATATAGATAATAGTGAGACAGTTTATACCTTTACAATTCTAGGGCATCTAGTATAGCCTAAAAATGTAAATTGTAACTATATTCATAAAAGCATCTATTTGCTGCAATTTTTGCACACTTTGCAAATGTATTTCCAAAATAAGTAATTGCTACATATTGTTTAACATAGTAACAAATTTGTAGCAAACTATAGCAGTTTGCAGCCATATACTAAAGATTCAATATGGGATTTACTATCAATGAGCATTGTCGCCAGTGTAACTTTTTATTCCCAGAGCATTTTTTTCTATATTCACCTATCTATATAGGAGTTATGTTTATATGTTAAATTTTTAGAATATGTATGATTGCCTGTCAGAATATCGACCTATATCGCTGAAAGAAATTTGTGACATATAGGATGATACATACCTTGATGGGCGTATAGAGTCAGGCTATTCATGATAGGTTGTCATACATTTTTAAACAAACCAATCACAGGTAACCCCTATCCCTGACTAAGTGCCGGTCAGGCACAAAACATGTTGGAGTGGTGAATAAGAGCTAGACTGGTTTACTAGCTGTGATATTGAAATACATACTAATTGTTTTACCTGCATGAGCAAATAAAAGTTATATTTTAATCCGCTATCTTTGGCACATTGGACGACTGATTCATTTCATCATTGGAGGTGATATTCTATGTCCTTGTTGAGTATTTAGGCGGATTTGGCTTATCCGCCATATCGGCCGTTATTCTGGCTCACCTGGTTGCTACACAGAGAAGGAGCGGCTGCAACCCCTGTCAATCCCAAGGTTCCCAAGGCGTGCTTACCTATTGCACTAAGAGCCCAGCTTGAAACAGGCTGTGGAAACCGGGGACCAGCCAGCGAGGAACAATTTACCGACACAAACCGGGTGAGTGAATATTGACTGTATGCCATTTTGTACAATGTACTAATCTTAGTGATGCTATAACTATTTACGCTGAAGGAACTATCACTTTGTTACAACACAGCTTGGTACAAACACAAGTGCGGTATCAGTTTATCCAAACACATATATTATACAAGTTGCCACAATACCAGCATTCTGAAATAATTTGTTACCAACAAGTGTTAACTATACCAACAGTGTACAGCTTTTTGCCCCTGAGCTTCATACATTTTACTAAGAAAGGAGCCACAGGGCAGTGCATATATCAGACAAATGATTTTATCATTGTGGCTTTGATAAATAAACACCTGTTACACAAACCAATGGTAACTCTAGGGGGCATTAGAATAGATAAATAATGATAGGATATATCTATAAAGGACCTATAAAATAACAATGTAGATGCAATATTACATCAATAATAAGGTGCTGCGACCCAAAGCCAATTAATAACAAATCTAAAAATCTAAAAATATATACTAAAAGTAAAAATAAAATACAATGGAGCATAAATTCTCTTTAAATGTGATAGAAAAAAGCAGAATATTCAAGTTGAGAGAGTGATACAATTATATAAATATCTTGATAGTTCTTATCTGTGTGGGATTCGGATATCCAAATAGTCCCAAAGGTGCACAGTCCCTCCAGATATGTAATGATCCTCTTATGTGGCGCAGATGGTATAGAAATCACACTTGAACTCTGAAGTCCTTGCCAAATAACCGGTCTGGGTAGAAACTTTCTCTGTGCAAAAGGAATCACAAAGACAAGGGCGCCTCCTCGTGTGATACAGTATGAACAAACAGAATAATGTGAATACCAAATTGTACTCACAAATATGGCAGCACTCTGTTGTGCTAATAGAGGCAAGCTGGGAGTTCACAGTGTCCCAGTTCACTGCAACATGCAGGAAAGCAGGTCACTCCAAGGTAGAATATGTCCCAATAATGCTCAGACTCTCATCAAAGAGTTAAAATACCATAATTTAATGGTGCAATAAAATACAATACACAATGTCACACATGTGACACTAAAATTTTAGTGTCACATGTGTGACATTGTGTATTGTATTGCTGAGAGTAGTGTCACATGTGTGACATTGTGTATTGTATTTTATTGCACCATTAAATTATGGTATTTTAACTCTTTGCTGAGAGTCTAAGCGTTATTGGGACGTATTCTACCTTGGAGTGACCTGCTTTCCTGCCTGTTGCAGTGAACGGGGACACTGTGAACTCCCAGCTTGCCTCTATTAGCACAACAGAGTGCTGCCATCTTTGTGAGTATAATTTGGTATTCACATTATTCTGTTTGTTCATACTGTATCACACGAGGAGGCGCCCTTGTCTTTGTGATTCCTTTTGCACAGAGAAAGTTTGATAAATAAGGCAAATCAAGCTCGCCACAATTACACTGCGGAATTCCAGCGTATTTGCTGTTGACGGCTTGATAAATAGTCCCCATAATCTGGCCCTTAATACATTTTATGCACCTCGCTCTAATCATGGGTACTGCCATTTTGGAACCTACGCTACACTGCAGATATCTGAAGGATAGTTACTGCACATGTGCAAACACGTAGGCACTGGAATGTGGTGAAATATTTCAACATGGCAGCACCCATGACTAGAGGGAGGCGGGGAATAGCCTTAATGCTATACTTATAAAATGTATTTAGTGTTTAATGTCCCTTTAAAAATAAATTAAAGAAATAGATAGCAAATTAAATAAAGAATTTCTATTACATTTTAAAGACAGTGTTTATGTTTGATAACCCTTAAAGACATTCTTTACAGTGCTGCTGCAGTGATAGGATGGACATTAGTTATACTTTGAAGTACGTTTTCTAGCAAGCACCGGTGTTCCTATCAACAGACGGTGAATATTCCGAGATACAGAGCTTGGCTCATACATCAAAGAAGAGGATTATCAAGACAGGAATGATTGCTTGATTGAGAGGAGAAAATGGTGTGTTCTGTAGATAAAGACACTTTCTTGTCAAGAATTGCTAAAATTCTTGGAATGATACGAAGAAAGGGAACCTCACTCTACTGGCAACAGATATCTAATTGGTATGGAATTTGTTTGAGATACGAGTGTTTAGTACCAAATTGATTACATAAATTTAACAGATCAAAATACTTTTTTTTTTCTTTTTTTTTAATGAGGTAAAATGTTATTTTACCTGTAACAGATATTTGCTTCCCTCTATATTGCAGATATTTGTAAGCAGAGATGGTTTATTTGTGCAGGTACCTTGTCCTCCAGAAACTCTCGCTACCATGTGACAAACTGTGATGACACTGAATGCTTTATTATTGCAACCGTGCTAACTCCATCTCCCCATAGACTTTTATGGGGCGCAATTAATAAAGCCTTTTCCTTTTATCGATTGCGCTCTAACTCGAAACTGCACTAGACCAACAGCGCTAAAGACAAAGGTGCGTACGGAATACTTCACATTCCTGTTCTTCACTTAGAAGAAATTATTCTAGATAGATAGATAGAGATACAGGTGTCTGTAATTTTTTTTCACTCAAATAGGTCAGTGTATTACCCTTCAAATTACCAATGTCTGCTTTAACTAATTTATCTCGTAAGAGAGGAGCAGCAATTTACAAGATAAATTAGTTAAAGCCGACATTGGTACTTTGAAGGGTAATACACAGACCTATTTTATGGTTGCTATCCTTGCTTAGGATGCTCCAGTTGTAATAGCATTATTAAAGGTAAATGCTTCTTTTATCCAAGGACGGGGAAGCAATTCTATATTAGAGTTGTGTTTACCTGTACCACAAATTATGCCATTTACATATGGGTGGAGCTATATCTAAGAGACCACAAGGATGGTCCGCGATAGGATTACTGACCATAGGTCTGATATTCGAACTAAGAAAATTAAAACCCTGTAGCTGAAGATTTTGTTGCCGCTGGCTATAATATCTGTCATTTCAGATTTCAAATTATCGATCATATTGGTACCCTTAGGAGGGGTGGTGATAGGGAGTTATATTTAAAACAGAAATAAATGTCTTGGATAGATAACTTAGAAACTTTTAGCCCTATAGGAATGAAAAGGGATTTTGATTTATCAATATTTCTATGAGGTTAAATGTTTAACAGATAGATAAATATCTGACTTTAAGATCATATATTGATATATTTTTCTGTTTGATCTGTACTGTATTTGTTAAAAAAATATATATATAATTGTGTATTATATTAGGAAATGTACTTTGTATATTCACATTTATTAAAGTGAAGGTAAACTTTGATGAAGTAAAGCCCGTTTTTTTCCTCCAATCACGGCTTTCCCCCCAGGGAAGTCATTGCCTGAGGCCATGCTGTGATTGGAGGAAGCTGGATTAGTCCTTGATGACATGTGAAGAAAGCATCTCCGGGTGAGGGAAGCTGCTCTGGCTGTCAAAAAATCAAAGGTAAGTTTTTAATAAAAACGGCTGCTTTCTAAACTTTGATGAATGAAAGTGCCCCTGTTTTTAATAGTATTTTAAAAAAAACATGCTTTCTTTTTTTTTTTTCTTTTTTTTTTTTAAAAAAAAAAAAAGAAAAAATTTTTTTTTAAAAGGAAGTCCCCCCTCTCCGCCTCCCCCCCCCTCACATTTTTACGCAACTAATTTTTTGTATATATTCTACAAAACTAATATCTTGATAAAGAATGAAGTCTTTCCACGTTTTTATAAAATTATTGTTCTTATTTTCCATTCTATAGTCATAGGCTACTAGAATTACCTCATTTTTTAGCAGGTTTATTACTTCCTTAATAGAAGGTATTTTGGGAGTAATCCAATTATTAAACAAAAGTTTCCTAATCACTAATATAGCCGTTAGGATAGATTTTTCCTTATTTCCTCATTCCTTATTACCTAGTAGAAGAATTATAGATTTAATCGAAAAAGTTACTCGAAATCCAACCACAAGAGACAGATAATGGGCTACTTTTAGCCAAAACTGGTTCACCTTGGGACAGTCCCATAGTAAATGGACTAGGTTTGGGTCAATATAAGAACATTTAACACACTGATTCTTCACTTTGGAGTTCCATTTGGCCACCCGTTGTGGTGTTAGGTAATCTTTATTAAATAACCTAAACTGGGTTTCCCTTAGGTAAATTGATTGTGTTAATGATTGCACTCTTTTTAAGCTCCAAGAAAATTCGTCAAAGGGATCTGTAATATTTAGAATCTCCTTCCATTGAAGGACTACCTGAAATATTTTATCTTTTCTCTCTGTTGTTTTCAATATTTTATAAATATTAGAACGCGATGGTTTTTCTGGTTTGATAAAATCTAATAAAGGATGTTCCAAAAAGCTATGTGGAGCCAGTTTTAGAGTTCTATAGGCATAATTTTTAACTTGAAGAAAATAGAATCCATGTTTATTTTGAACCACTGGATTCTTTTGCTGAAATTCAAAAAAATTGTATAATCTCTTTGAGTTGGGGACAAAAAAATCATTAAGAGTAAGATCTTTAAATGGAGACCATTTTCTATAAATATTAACTGAGTTGCCTAGCGGAAAGAAAAGGTTCCCTTGAACAGGTAACCACTTAGAAAAACTAGTTGATTGGCCTAAGGATTTCATCACTTTCCTCCAAGATATTAAGATATCTTTATATAAAATATGGTTGGAGATTCCTTTCCCTAAGAGTTTATTTGGAGCATGGACTGTAAATCCTGGGGCATGAGGAAAACATATATGTTCCTCGATTTCTTTATCCGATAGTTTAAATGATTGAAATAACCAGTCAATTGGAGTTCGAAGAATAGTAGCTAAGTTATATTTTTCCAGACTTGGTAAGTCTAGACCTCCCTTTGAATATTTCTGATATAATACGTCTAGTTTTATTCTTGGTTTTCGTCCACTCCAAAGAAAGTATCTCAAAGCCTGATTAAATCTCCACAGATCTCTCTTCTTAATTAGTAAAGGAAGCATTCTACATGGGTATAAAATGTTTGGAATTATGAACATTTTAAACAGGTTTATCTTACCTGAGAGTGTAACCGGAAAGAATGCCCAGCTACTCAGTTTTTCCTTAGATTCCTGCAGAGCTGGGAGAATATTATCTTGGTACCAATGAACAGGATCCATAGAGAGTCTCAATCCCAAATACTCCAGCACCTCTGAATCAAGGAATTGATAATTGGTTTGTACATTTTTCTTATTTAACCAGATAACTTTTGATTTGGAAAAGTTAGTCTTATATCCTGATATAGCACTATATACTTTTAAGAGATTTGTTACCCCATCAATAGATTCTCTTGGATTAGAGACATAGAGAAGAAGGTCATCTGCAAATAAAGAGATTTTTAGTACCGAGTTGCCTATGTTTATTCCTGGAAGTGTGTCTCTCAATCTAATGGCCAAAGGTTCCAATACTAAATTAAAGAGCAATGGGGAAAGTGGACACCCTTGACGAGTGCCTCTTGAGAGTGTAAAAGATTCTGTAATATCGCCATTGATTAAAAGCGATGCCCTGGAGTCAGAGTATATCCTGTCAATGAAATTGACAAAGTTATCTCTAAATCCATAGCTCTGTAGGGCCCGGATCAGAAAAGGCCATTCCACTCGGTCGAAGGCCTTCTCTGCATCCAAGGATAGCAGGAAGGCCTCGGGCAGAGCGGAATTAGTGGTCTTAAAATAAGAAATTACCTGGAGAATTTTCCTTATATTTTTCTCAGATGTTCTACCAACTACAAAGCCGACTTGGTCAGAGTGGATTAACTTTGGTAGTATTAATTTTAATCGCTCTGCCACTATCTTCATTAAGATCTTGTAATCAAGATTCAGTAGCGATATAGGCCTATATGCAGTTACTTCCAAAAGATCTTTATTCGGTTTAGGAATTAGTACTATGTTAGCTCTTTTAAAATCTTCTGTAATCTTAACATTGTCATCAAAATAAGAGTTAAAAAGATCTTTTAGAACTGGAACAATCTCATCCTTTAATATCCAATAGAACTCTAGTGGCAAGTTATCTGGACCCGGAGCCTTACCTTTAGACATTGCAGTAATAACCTTAAGTATTTCCTGAGTCGTAATAGGTGCATTTAAATTCTCGCTTTCTTCATCTAAGATCTTAGGGAGAGCCGTGCCTTTAAGGAAAGTATCAATATCTTTTATTTGGGGATTTTGTGAAGAGTAAAGTTCAGAATAATAGTTTTGAAAAGTACTAGCTATTTGTTTTTGATCCAGGGTTATGATATTATTATTTTTAATAGCTACTATTGATTTCTTTTGGTCTTGCCTTTTAAAAATAGAGGCCAGTAATTTCCCTGTTTTGTTTCCGTACCTCTTAAATTTTGCTGCTCTTTTATACAGTGAGTCTTGTGCGTTTACCAGGAGATGTTGATCTCTTTCTTTTTTACTTGCGAAATATTTATTTCTATTAATTCTATTTGGTTTACTTAAATAGCATGCATAATCATTTTTTAAGTTATTTGATAACTCATTAAATCTTTTTGCTTGCTGTTTTTTCAGGTTTGCCATATAAGAGATCATTTCTGCTTTGAGGTATAGTTTAGCTGTTTCCCAAAAAATGGGGACATTATTTCTACTATGTTTATTAAAATTGCAGAAGTCTTGCCATGCTTTAATTAAAAATACTTTAAATTTAGCAGAATTCATTAAGTATGTGGGAAAAAAAAAGAGTTAGATGTTCTTGTCTTTTTTAACTGAATTGTTAGGGTTACTGGAGCATGATCTGACAAAGTGGGTTCCAAGATAAGTGTTTTAGTAAGTCTAGATACTAGTGTTTCAGATATTAAGAAAATATCTAATCTAGAGAAGGTGTTATGGGTTTTGGAATAACAAGTAAATTCCCTAGAATTGGGGTTTAAATTCCTCCAGATATCAACCACATTTATTGTCTCCGAAAGCATTTTGTTACTTTATTACTTTAAGTACCTCGTGTTCAAAATTTTTATGAATTAAAGTCTAACTCCTCTAGTCGCCTTTTTATAGGAAGAGAAGAAAGTTTCCACATAGCCCTGGACTTTAAATTTAGTATGTTCATGATCAGATAGATGCGTTTCTTGAAGACATATTATATCCATAGCCCGTTTATTCAAAAAGTTTGCTACAGCTTTTCTTTTAATTGGAGAATGTATACCTCCTACATTCCATGTAAGTATCCTAATTGTCTAAATAGTCTATTGGGACTTTATGTGTGGAGGGTGGGGCCGGAGAGGAAGGAGAAGAAGAAGAGAGAAGAAGAAGAGAAAGAGAGAACAAAAAAAAAAAAAAAAAGATAATTCTCTTTAAACTTAATACTAAATAAATATTTCAATCTATTCAATATAGCATTCCTATATAGACATTCCCTGTGACCGGGTTGTGTGATTCCACAATAATTATAACATTTAAGTGTAAAACATTTATAGATATTTTCTAATGAGACCAACGAGTGTTCAAAAAGAGAGAGCCTCTTCCCAGAGTCTTTAAAGCACAATAAACATCTCTCTTCTATAAATAAATCTTGTGTCAAAATTATGTAAGTCCATATAAACTTGTAAAAAGTGATTGAATATCTGCACAACATTCTACATAGATAGTTAACTAGTGAATAAACAAAAACAGTAAGATGCAAAGTGCAAAAAACATAATAATTAGTCATCCAAATAATATATTTACACATCTCCACTGTGTTTATGAAAAAAGAAACACAGAAATGTACTTTGTATATTCACATTTATTAAAGTGAAGGTAAACTTTGATGAAGTAAAGCCCGTTTTTTTTCCTCCAATCACGGCTTTCCCCCCAGGGAAGTCATTGCCTGAGGCCATGCTGTGATTGGAGGAAGCTGGATTAGTCATTGATGACATGTGAAGAAAGCATCTCCAGGTGAGGGAAGCTGCTCTGGCTGTCAAAAAATCAAAGGTAAGTTTTTAATCAAAACGGCTGCTTTCTAAACTTTGATGAATGAAAGTGCCCCTGTTTTTAATAGTATTTTAAAAAAACATGCTTTCATTCATCAAAGTTTACCTTCACGTTAAGTAGGAATGTTTTTACCTTTTGGACATTGATGTGGAGCCTCATTATACTAATGCACAGGTGTGCTGTAAAAGAGGTGTGGTTTTATGTACCTGCCCCTATATAGGAGTGATGTATTTTTATTATGTGTACTGACATGACTAAGGACTGAGGTCTGAAACGTTGTCGATTTTGTGCACCTTGGTGTCTTAATAAATTTATAAATTATCCATGAACTTTGGAAGTGGTGAGTGCTGCTGTCTTGAAGGACTGTGATTCTATGTTTTGGGACTTAGTGTGGAGTTTCTGACAAATTTGCACCCATTCATCTGTTGTGCTGTTCCTCTTTCTACTTTGTAAATATGGATGGTTCTTACATAGGGCCCATTGTTCAGATCCGCGAGAAATGCTCATATTAGTATAGCCAGTCCTGCAATCTGTATGCTGGGCTAAATGTTATAAATGTTGGCTGACCCTCACTGTCCAGACGAGTGGTGTTGTGCCTTCTATAAAATAAAAAACAGGGACTGCTGCCTGTTTAACACTCTGCTCACATCGTTAGTGAATACGGATCTCTGCTGTATGGAGCGGGCATGTTTTCAAAGCATCTTTACACAACATAGAATGAGTGTTTACTAAATGTAAAAGTGTTTCTGTTTTGTAATAGTTCAATAATAGATATGAACAGGAAAAGGGTTTATTGTACTATTGGTCCCACAGAGAATGTTCCTTTTGTAGATTATTATTATTATACTTTATTTATAATGCATCAAAAAAGTCCACAGCACTGTCCATGGGTACAAAAGATAAAAGTACAACAATGATACAATATTTTTAAGAGACAGGACATCGTTTTAAAACAAATACAGGAGGAATTGAGGGCCCTATTCCCATCAGAACTTACAATTTAGTGGGGTAATGCAGGCAAGACTGATAAGGCTGCAAAGGGATAGTGTCACAGCCGTACTCAGGATCGAACCTGTTTCCCTGTCTCTGCGCTAAGCTTCACTGTACATTTTAGTAGATTTCTTACAATTGCTGATTTTGCCATTGAAAGGGTGGAGTCAGGTATGTATGAAACGCTGACAGATATTGTTTTCTCCCGGCATAGCTTCCCTATTATACTACAGGTTATTTCCATGGAATGCCCATTAAACTTCAAAGGAATGTCTATATATTTACTATGTATGTGATCACCAATGTTAATAAAGAAAAACAAAACGTTAATAACAAACCTATAGGAGTTGGGGGTTTGTAGGTATATTGTACATGTGCATGTTGTATGTTATATGTATATATTATGCTGTTAAATACTATATTATATCCTTAAAGTAAGTTTGTTATATAAATAAATATGTTTTTAACTTTTAGCATGAAAAAGTAATGTACAGGATATTAATATCCCATAGAACACAGCAGTTGCAGCTTTTTTGTTTTACAAAAGTGTGTTTTTTAACTTTGCACTTTGTAAAATGTGTTTTTAAGAATAGATGGCTTCTTAGCATTGTATTTGTATATCCGCTACGAGTTTTTACTGTACTATACCAAACGCGTAATATAACAAGATTGTTACAGTGCGACTGCAGTATTAGAAGTAAATCTGTTCAGTACAGTGTGAACTTATATCAAATAAAAAAACTTATTTCTAATATTGTGATTGCACTCTACCAATCGTGTTACTAAAAAAGAACACGTTTGTGTTTAAAAACATTCCGCCAGTAGCAGAGAAGCATCATCTCCAACAGTGAAGTATAGAAAAACGCCTCTTGGCGAGACTGTTTTCTAACAGTGATTTTCTCTCATTACAACATTTCAACAACAATCGCAATTGTGATGCGTATCCCTTTATAACGCCAGCGATATTCTTACAACATCTGGCTCATGATTTGGGCTGTAAACGCACAAAGAAAAATAATCTCAACACAATACTAGAATATAACTGAAGCAAGTAATAATAATATGACAATTAACTTCCACCTCTCCCTCATATGTTAGTAAACACATTTGTAGAATGCAAAGCTCAAAACTGTTACTTTGTACTCTGGGAGAAATCAAATTTAAGCTAAATAAATGTAAAAGGTTAGAAAACAAATCAGCAGTCATATAGCTGCTAATTATTGCACTGTTGTACTATTCTGATGCATTTGTCAGTCAGATATGAATGGGAGACTTTTTTTTCCTTTGTACTTTATAGCCCAGAGCCCACTGAAATAGTAACAAGATTTTTTTTTTAATCTAATCCTTTTCATGGTAGCATTATGCTTAACCCATGTGTTTATGAGATTTGTGTTGGCTGGTGGGGGATGAATCAAGTTGACTGAACTTGTATCATATAAATCTTAAAGGGATATAGCATTCCTAATTGGTTTACTGTTGTGGGAAGATTTAATCAGTGAAAAAAATAATGGTAAGGCCAATTTTCCTGTTGTTTTGTTGCTCGGCCTTCTGCTTCCTAATCTCTGCCTCTGCTTTTTAAATAATCCATATAATCATTTTAGCTGGGCTGTCTCTGGCCACAGCTGTCTCTCTGTTTCCTCCATAGATATCACACAATACTTCCTCCAAATGTTTGTGTTATGTGTTTATATTGTATTTTTGTCAATACTTTTGTCATTTTGGGTTTTGGTTCTTTTCCCCACCTCTGTTTTCTGAAGTGTTTAACAGTCACACTTTTAAAATGTACAAAGTATTTGAAGGGAGATAAGCAGTATTTAATATACTGGGACTAGTAACTAACACTGGCTACAATATAAATGCATACACAAATGTTTAATGCTGAAATCAGCACTTTAACTATATACCTGGTGTGACGGTTCCCTAGTTACATACATGGACAATGCGTGACACAGTGCCATCTATTGGTTGAACTATCCCAAAAACATCATAACAGCGCCATCTATTGGTTACAAGCTCACCACCAAAATGGACACAGGAGAACGAAAGACTAATTTGCATATATTTGCATAGGCGAAAATACCAACAGATAAATGTTATTTTTACTGTTTAGAGCTACCTGAATCCTCCATCCTGTTGGCAAAGTTATATTCCCTTAGTATATTGTTTTCTTTATGTTTTCCTATGTTTAATGGAGTGTGTGTCACCATAAGCTGGAGTACAGCTACACCTAGTGTCCGATCTTGGACCATACTGTAGATCCTGGTTTCTCAACAGCCGGGCCGTGGCCCAGTACCGGGCCGTGCTAGCCCTGCTGGTGGGCCCTGACCTGTCATGCCCCCACTGCACACTCTTACCCCACTGCAAACCAGGTGCAGACTGGCCCCAGGAACACTGTCTCACACTGAACAAAATGTATTAAATGGTATGCAAATGTACATGGTAGCCTTCCTGCCCTGCCCCCAACAGCCCCCTCATCCTACAGAGCCAGGACCCCCAACATTAAGGGCCAGAGAAAGGGCACCCAACCTCCAGGGCCAGACCCCACACTCCATGGCCCTCACAGCAACAGACCCCTGCCAGGGCCCCCACTAAACCCACACTTATTTGCTTAGTTACTGATAGGGCAACTGAAAACCCCAGCTTAAGGAATGCACCAAGATCCGTGGAGATACCATTTGTGGGCCCCCCTACTTGCTGGTCCCTCGGCCCAGGTCCTATTTGCCTGGCTGATCAGCCCACCCCTGCTGCTCACTATAACTATATATATATATATATATATATATATATATATATATATATATATATAAACTACTGGGCCCCGGACATGTCTAGCTAAAATTTACCGGGCCTTGAGGTCACTTTGGTTGAGAACCACTGCTGTAGATGATTGGCACATACATAATGTCAAACTTGTACACTCTATGCACTGAGATCAGCACTGGGGGTTGTAAATTGTGCTAATCTTGGAAATAAAAACAGAATAAAAGCATGTGTATATTTAATGCATATATATCACCACACTGGCTAACATAATATGCAGATAGGTTACAGTTGTAAATGGTTTAGTTGACTCATGTAATTAAAATGTTAAATATTTTGTTGAGATGGAATCTGTTCTTGTTTATACTGACATAGTTTTAATTATGTATCTGTATGCCATTAACTTCAACTGCACTATACTATTACATATATAATGTATGAGCTTTTCATGGATGAATAAAGATTACTTTCACTTAACTGCCTGTTTAATTAGACTTCTCACTTTACAAGAATTGCAACTGACATATTTCTTCAAACATACTACATACATTACCTGATTGTAACATGATGGTACAATAAGCTTGTGATTATAATTATAGCAATGTGAAAGACCAACCCAACAAATTAACTCCAGTATTATGTGTTTGTGCAGTTGTTTCCACTACAGACAAGATCATTTGCACAGAAAGCTACTTTGTGAACATAATAACATTGTTCAAATCAAATGGACTTTAAATAGACCATTAAAAGAGACATGGGAGACAAAATAAAACTTTCATGATTAAAATAGAGCATTTTTTTTTAATCCGTTATCAAATTTTCACGGTATGCTTAGTTGAAAGGCATATCTAGGTGGGATCAAGAGCAGCAATGCACTACTGAGAGCTAGCTAGTGATTGGTGGCTATATTCAAATGCCTCTTGTCATTGCCTCACTAGTTTTATACAGATAGTTTTCAGTAGTGCATTACTTACTGCACTGGAGCTGATCATAACTACGCCATTATGCAGTTCAATGTGTGGCTGTTTAGTAGTAATGAGTAGATTGTGCATTTTAGTTTGGTTTTGTATTTCTACAAGTAATGTGCAGATTGTGTAATTAGTGTGGTGTTTTGTACATCTAGAAGTAATGTGCAGATTGTGTAAATTATTGTAGTGTTTTGTACAGCTTGAAGTAATGTGCAGATTGTGTAATTTAGTGTGGTGTTTTTTACATCTAGAAGTAATGTGCAGATTGTGTAATTTAGTGTGGTGTTTTGTACAGCTAGAAGTAATGTGCAGATTGTGTTATTTAGTGTGGTGTTTTGTACATCTACAAGTAATGTGCAGATTGTGTAATTTAGTGTGGTGTTGTGTACATCTAAAGGTAATGTGCAGATTGTGTAATTTAGTGTGGTGTTTTGTACATCTAGAAGTAATGTGCAGATTGTGTAATTAGTGTGGGTTGTACATCTAGAAGTAATGTGCAGATTGTGTAATTAGCAATGTGTTTTGTACATCTAGAAGTAATGTGCAGATTGTGTAATTTAGTGTGGTGTTTTGTACATCTAGAAGTAATGTGCAGATTGTGTAATTTAGTGTGGTGTTTTGTACATCTAGAAGTAATGTGCAGATTGTGTAATTTAGTGTGGTGTTTTGTACATCTAGAAGTAATGTGCAGATTGTGTAATTTAGTGTGGTGTTTTGTACATCTAGAAGTAATGTGCAGATTGTGTAATTTAGTGTGGTGTTTTGTACATCTAGAAGTAATGTGC